>NC_056054.1:134247294-134550324 GCF_016772045.2 Ovis aries
TCTAGTGATTCTTCAGCAGCCATGAGATTGAGATCCTTAGTGTTTAGCAGAAGAGAAGGAAAATGTCTGTAACAATTCATTCTTCCCTTGTGAGAAGTTCATAAAAGTAAGTTGTAGAATATGATGAAGGGTTAATGCGGCCACAAGAGGGAAAGTGGAGATGTGCTGCTTGCAAACAGGATGTTCTGCCAAGGAGATGGACACAGCCTTGAGATTAATGGTCCCTTGCAAATAAGGGAACATTCCCTTCTTGTGATAAGGGCTCTGGACAGACTCTGCAGTAGGCCGGAATTTCACTCCCTTTTGCTGTACGATAACATTTGTGCACATGCACTGTACTGAACGTTTGGTCATACAGTCTGGAATTCTGTCCAGAGGGGATATATATAAATAAACCGTGAGCTCGCTGGAGCAGCGCAGTTCTGTTCCTCTGGCCAGAGTGGTGTCCTGTCTGTCTCTTGTGTGTCTTGTATGTTCTGTGTCATTTCACTCGTAGTAACCAACAATATGATGGTTTAAGTTCTCAATTATAAGGTCACATCCCTTTAAGATACTGACTGTAGAAAGGCTGGGATCAATCTCTGGAGAGAAGCATCTCTCAACTCCCATTTAAGAGAAGGAGGAACAAAATTAAATACATTTCTTTACCTCATATTTCATGTCTCTGAGGAAGCTAACCCAGTAGATGAAAGTCTCAATTTCAGTTGTCTCATTTGTGAGAAAGTGCTTTGGCACCCCACTTCAGTACTCTTGCCTGGAAAATCCCATGGACTGAGGAGCCTGGTAGGCTGCAGTCCATGGGTTCGCGAAGAGTCGGACACGACTGAGCGACTTAACCTTCACTTTTCACTTTCACGCATTGGAGAAGGAAATGGCAACCCACTCCAGTGTTCTTGCCTAGAGAATCCCAGGGATGGGAGAGCCTGTTGGGCTGCTGTCTCTGGGGTCGCACAGAGTCAGACACGACTGAAGCAACTTAGCAGCAGTAGCGGCAGCTTCTTACTCAGAGAAACAAAGAAGAACTCGGGGAGAAGAGAAGAATGTTGTTATTTGCAGGATGATTTTTTAGCTTAAAGGTGAACTATACTCTGAAATGAAAATGATTTTAAATATTACCTCTGAAATTTTTAAGTTTTAAGACTTTGAAAACATAACATTGTAAATATTATAGACCTGACCATGTTCTAGTAATTGCATATAAAATGAACAATAGATAATAGCTAATAACTCCATACTTTTACTTCAGATAAGTATTGAGTTACTAGTTCACATTTCCCTCATTCCATTTCTTAATCTGAAATAACATATGACAGCTAACTACTTGAAAAACAAATTTTCCTTACATTTTAACCTCTAAATAATAACAAGGATTATATTGTTTCATCTTTGCCTCTTATTTTCTCCACATGCTTCAAGAAATTAAACATTTCAGTATCCACACTATCTCCTGCTACCTGCTCAGAATGGTTTCTTCTGATTAAAAAGAAGTAATACCTTCCTTTTTAGCTTCTTTATAAATGTCCTTATTAAGAAAATGTCTACCATGAGTAGCAACATTAGGGTGTGTCCTCTATCAGATGTGAGAAAACCAGTCTTTCTTCAAGGAAAAGCACATGTAAAGTTGTCCCTATTAAGAATTCATTTTACATATACATCAAGGACAGTTCAAGTAAAACACATATGAGTTTATGATTAATGTTTTACTATCTTTGGATTGTGTCATTTAATTTGAAAAGGTTAATTGACAATGATTTTAATAAAATGTATAATTTTAATCACCTGAATTTTCTGCTATTCTAAGTTTTCTGAAACATATTACCTTTCATTTGTTCTAGTTGCTGTGGTTCTAATTCTTGAAGAGTTAATTGACCATATCTAGGTAGGTTAACCGCATATATAGCAGTTAACAGTATTCTATTAATATATTTATACTGATAAATCGAGCTTTTCATAATATATTCAAATATTTAAATGTATGCCTTAGTGTAACTATGACCTCCCTGGTGGCTCAGATGGTAAAGCGTCTGCCTACAATGCGGGAGACCCAGATTCAATACCTAGTTGTGGAAGGTCTCCTGGAGAAGGAAATGGCAACCCACTGCAGTATTTTTGCCTGGGAAATCCTATGGATGGAGGAGCCTGGTAGGCTCCATGGGGTCCATGGGGTTGCAAAGAGTTGGACACAACTGAGCAACTTCATTTAGTGTAATAGTTATGTCACTGTTTCAGAATGCATGTTTATGAAAAATTGAATAGCTAAATTGTTAATATTTAGAGTATACCTCTTTATATATAAGAATATCACTTTCTTTTAAGTATTTGTGATGAAAATAATACTAAAACAGCATACACATATTAAGATTTCTCAAAAATAACACAGAAATTACAACATTTTTCATATTGGATAAGGTCCTTTTTTTTTTTTTCCATCTACTGCACTGGATTCCACAAAAGAATTTCTTTCCTTTTTTCTCCTAATGGAAGTCTGAAATTTGATGTCTAACTTCTTTAGGTCTTATTTCTTTTCTATCTTTACTGTTCTCTCTTGGAATAACTAGTGCTCACACGTGCTATCTGAGACCTTACAGTAAACCCCAGATGAGGAAAAACAAAAAGTTTCAGAAAAAAAGAGATTAAAAATATGTGTGACAGTACAGAGCTCACTCTCTGAGATAGACATACACTATCTGAGAAATATTCTCTAAAAATACATGCAGAAAGCCTATTTTCAATGATGTCTTAATGATGAGATGATGCAATATTTCTTTTATTGCTAAACTTTTTTCAGTGTACAGTTTAATGGATTTTGATAAATGTAACCATCATCTCAAAAATTTCTACCTATCAATTAAAGTCAGTCACTTCCATCCTACATCCAGATACCTTACCTGTTTTTTGTTCATTTTTTTTCAGTTTTGGTCTTTAGAGTTTCATATAAATGAAGTTCACTTTCTTTACATTTAATATAATGTTCTTGAGATTTTCTATATTGTTGAGTGTATCAGGACTTCTTATTTTACATTGTTAAATAGTCGTTCAACAATATAAATATTTGAATTTATTTTTAAAAGTTTGTATACCTTGCCATTTTTATTGAGCTCTTCCATCTTATTAGTCTTTCATAATATGTACTGAAATAGGATTTCTAAAATGGTTTAAGTATGTACAAAGAAGATTTTAAGTAACTAAACAATTTAAGGAAGCAAAATCTTTAAGAATATGTAATGACATTTCAAATTTTCCCTCTTACACTAAATAGTATTTGTGTTCTGGCAACTAAAATATTTTCATATTTCATTTTATCTGTCTTAAAGTAGACTACTGAATTGCATTGTAATGAATTTAAGATTCAATGAAAATTAACTGTAATGAAACTATAGCATCTAATAGAAAAAGTAACTGATAACTGCTAGCAAAGTCTTCCCAGGTGGTTCACTGGTAAAGAATCTACCTGCCAATTTAGGAGACACAAGGAGATGTGTGTTCAACCCCAGGATCAGGAAGATCTTCTGCAGAAGGAAATGGCAACCCACTCCAATATTCTTGCCTGGGAAATACTATGGATAGAGGAGCCTGGCAGGCAGTCCATAGAGTAGCAAAAGAGTCTAACATGACTTAGCAACTAAACAACAATAGCTGATAGCAAAAATAAAATATGGGGGTCTCAGGAATTTTAAAGGAGCTTTGCTTGAATCAGCATAAATAGGGCAATTTGCCAATCTTCCTAATTTCATATTTAGTTAGTTATAACCAAGCATTTTAAATATTCAAAGAAATTATTACCACAGAGGGGGGAAAAAAAAAAACATTTTCTAATTAAATTTTTTTTTCTTTACTTTCTTTGCCTTCTAGCTACATAATAAATTGTGGTAAAATCACTATTTAATTTTTATGTTCTACACTGATTTTTAAATTAATAAAACTATTAATGCAATATTCATATGATTCTTCATGTCATTTAAATTTACCCTCTTTTTTCCACAACAACAAAAAAGAGATTTTTGTTGTTGTTGTTAAATTAAAATGAATTAAAAGTCTATTCAGAGGAATTTATATATGTTTACCACTTTGCTCTGAGTTAAGAACAGAAATATATCACATTTTAATGTTTCATGTACTCAGCAGTTTAGTGTTTATTTACTTTTTAATTCAAGGATAAAGAGCAAAACCAGCAGTACAGAAACAAATGATTGCAAATAAAAAGTAAAAACACAAAACATTCAGTGTTATTTAGAATAATTTTTGCACTATTCTGTTTGAATTTTGCCATTAATATAATTTGATTTTTATGGCTGTAACATATTATTTTAATATTTTCCATTAACAATGTTTTGAATTTCCACATTTTCTATAAATCTGAGAACACTTCTTTCTTAAAGCAATAATTACCACTTTGAAGTAAGTCAACTTGGAAAACTTAGAACAAACCTGAGGAAGCCATTTGTTGCTGCATAACACTTTATAGTTAAAATATCAAATGTTTATTTTCTTCCACAGTTTCTGACAGTCAGGAATCTGGCAGTGGCTGAGGTAACTGGCCTTAGATCAGAGTCAAATAAACCTTTTAGTTGTGGCAGCAGCCATTTCAAGTGTTAACTACTGCTTAACTACTACAGGAATCCCCGATATCTGGGATCTAATGACTGATGGACTGATGCAATAATAATAGAAATAAAGTGCACAATAAATGTAATAATAGAAATAATAGGAATAAAATGCACAATAAATGTAATGCACTTCAATCATCCCCAGGCTGCTCCCACCACCTGCTTCATGGAAACATTCTCTTCCATGAAACTGGTCCCTGATGCCAAAAAAGGTTGGGGGCCCCTGCTTTAGAATTTGCTTCCAAGCCCACTCACCTGACGGTTGGCAGTTCTGACTTCCTCACAGGCTCTGCCAGGAAGTCTCAGTTTCTCAACAAATAGGTCCCCTCATATGTCTGCTCAAATTGACAATGTATTTCTGCAAGAGAGAGTAATAGAAGAGAGAGGCAATAGGAGGAAACGTTGGTGCAGGAGAGAGAGAAAGGGTCAGAGCAAGCAATGTTCCGCCATATGCTAATTGACACATTGGCAAACCTTGGTAATTTTTGGGAAGGGTCTCTACAAATCTGTGAGAATAACAAACAGAGAACCCTGGAGGGCCTACTGGAGTCTGGCTACCACAGTCTTGTCTGGCTCTCAGTAATTGATATTCCTCCTGTTATCACAGAGATCAAGGGATACCCAGAGAAAGAGAGCAAGGCATGGCTTTCTTGACATAAGAGAAGTCATTTTTGGCCTAAGCCATTTTGTGATTTTATCCTGGCCACAACACTTGCTCTTGAACAGGTCTCAGTGGTTAATGATCTTAAGGAAACAAAAGCATACAGAAATAAACCATTATTAAGCAAGAGAAGTGATAGTACAAAGATAATACATCACTTGTAAAGACTCCCAGTTCTATTCCCATGTTAAAGATTAGCCTAAACCACCAGATTAACAGGAACCTAAGCAATGATGTTGTGGAATTTTTCTGAACTTCATGACTTCAGTCAACAAAAGCTATACCCCATAGACTACCCAAGTCCCTTTATAAATTTGCATGTGCCCTTAACTTAAAACTTCCTCAGTGTTGCTGTTGTAGAGACACTACTTTGGGGAAGATCCCCAGTATTCCCCTTACTTGCATGTAAGAAATCCTTCTAACCTTTGACTTATTTGTGCCTTCTGGATCCATATACACCAAGAGGCAAACTAGTTTTCCAGGTAATACTCCACAGGCAAAACACATTCACTTCCTCATAAGTCCCCATAAAGGTTTATCCTATTACAAAGCCAACTCAAGTCCAGACTCCTATATCTAAATCAGGTTCAGAGTGAATGGGCTCTTGGGTGTGGTTCTATAAATACAGTCATTGAGTATAGTTCTTTGTGACTTTAAGTGACAAGTTGTCACTTGTGAAAAGTGACACCAGTTGATGATGGTCAGATTAGTACAGATGACATCTTCAAAGATGGAGAAAAAGGAAGGAAAAAGTAGACATTGTTTCAAAACAATTCTAACATTTAGCCAGGCAAGAACTGTACATGTTATGTTTAGGTCTCAAGGCCAGAGAATCATTGTTGAAGGTTCTTGGTTCTACCCTGAGTCCTGCTTCTTTTTTCATGAAAGGCAACACCTGTTCCTTCTTGGTCTGCTTACTATTACTAGAATTTGTGAGTCAAAAGGTCTCTTTTCATTTTGTACTTTCTGTGACCTTTTCAGAAAGTCAAAGTTGGTAATGTTTCTGAATACAGAATTCCTTAAAAGTTGTCAATCTTAGAGTTATAAAAGCCACATTTATGATCTCTTGGAGATAAGAGATCTCTACCTTGCATTTCAACTGGGAAGGTTGAGGGACAAATGACCTTCAGTATTTTAAAAGCTCTAAGGTTTGATCGAAAAGATATGTGAAGCACATGTTTTATCTCTTTGGAGAGTCTTTTGTCTGAAGTAACCTTTGATCTTTCTAAGGTCTCAGTGAAAGATTTTCAGTCATAACTTTCAGCTTTATCATTGGTCTGTTCCCCACCCCCCAACAGTGTCATGAATTTGATCTTTCTTTAGAATTTGAGCATCCTTTGCCGTCTTAAAGGGCTGAGAAGTTTCAAAGCCATCAATTTTTAATATTTTAACAATACTCTCTTTGTTTCATCTCACTTCTCTTATGTATTACTATAAGTAACAAGAGAAACTAGGCAGTACTTTCAACACTATGATTGGAATTCTCCTCAGTGGGAGACCGTTCTCCATGGATCTCCAGTCTTTCTGCACCTCTGACATCTTTTCAGGATTGTCTGCATAGCAAACAGATTTGGAAAATAGAGGTAGTATCTTCTAGGATTGCATCCCAAGATATTATGAGATATTAAAGATCACATCTTCCACTGTGACAATTATTTTGTCAGCTTATGTATTAGCTTCTTATTGCTACTGTAACAACCTTAGCTTCTTAAATTATAAATGAATATATATATATATATATATATATATATATATATATATATATATATATATCTCCTTGGCTAATTGTCCCTTTCACATTCAAAGTCACAACTAAAAAGTCACTTTCACGAAGTAAGGTAAATATTCACAAATTCTGGGTATTAAGACATGGACATTTTTGCAAGGCTATAATTTTGCCAACCATACTCTATATTTTGGAACTCAAACATTCAGTTCTATCCCACATAAAAAAGAAAATCACCCCATAGTGACATCTCCAAAAGTCTCCACCAAATACAGCATCAACTTAAGTCCAAACTAGTCCAGAATAGCAAGAAGAGATAAGAAAGCCTTCTCCAGTGATCAATGCAAAGAAATAGAGGAAAACAACAGAATGGGAAAAACAAGAGATCTCTTCAAGAAAACTAGAGATACCAAGGAACATTTCATGCAAAGATGGGCTCGGTAAAGGTCAGAAATGGTATGGACCTAACAGAAGCAGAAGATATTAAGAAGGGGTGGCAAGAATACAAAGAAGAACTGTACAAAAAAGATCTTCATGACTAAGATAATCACGATGGTGTGATCACTCACCTAGAGCCAGACATCCTGGAATGTGAAGTCAAGTGGGCCTTAGAAAGCATCACTACGAACAAAGCTAGTGGAGCTGATGGCATTCCAGTGAAGCTATTTCAAATCCTGAAAGATGATGCTGTGAAAGTACTGCAAGCAATATGCCAGCAAATTTGGAAAACTCAGCAGTGGCCACAGGACTGGAAAAGGTCAGTTTTCATTTCAATCTCAAAGAAAGGCAATGCCAAAGAATGCTCAAACTACCGCACAATTGTACTCATCTCACATGCTAGTAAAGTAATGCTCAAAATTCTCCAAGCTAGGCTTCAGCAATACATGAACCATGAAATTCCAGATGTTCAAGCTGATTTTAGAAAAGGCAGAGGAACCAGAGATCAAATTGCCAACATCCGCTGGATCATGGAAAAGGCAAGAGAGTTCCAGAAAAATATCTATTTCTGCTTTATTGACTATGCCAAAGCCTTTGACTGTGTGGATCACAATAAACTGTAGAAAATTCTGAAAGAGATGGGAATACGTGACCATCTGATCTGCCTCTTGAGAAGCCTATATGCAGGTTAGAAAGCAATAGTTTGAACTGGACATGGAACAACAGACTGGTTCCAATTAGGAAAAGGAGTACATCAAGGCTGTATATTGTCACGCTGCTTATTTAACTTCTATGCAGAGTACATCATGAGAAACACTGGGTTGGAAGAAGCACATGCTGGAATCAAGATTGCCAGGAGAAATATAAATAACCTCAGATATGCAGATGACACCACCCTTATGGCAGAAAGTGAAGAGGAACTAAAAGCCTTTTGATGAAAGTGAAAGAGGAGAGCGAAAAAGTTGGCTTAAAGCTCACCATTCAGAAAAGAAAGATCATGGCATCTGGTCCTATCACTTCATGGGAAATAGATGGGGAAACAGTGGAAACAGTGTCAGACTTTATTTTGGGGGGCTCCAAAATCACTGCAGATAGTGATTGCAGCCATGAAATTAAAAGACACTTACTCCTTGGAAGAAAAGTTATGACCAACCTAGATAGCATATTCAAAAGCAGAGACATTACTTTGCCGACTAAGGTCTGCCTACTCAAGGCCTGGTTTTTCCAGTGGTCATGAATGGATGCGAGAGTTGGCCTGTGAAGAAAGCTGAGTGCCGAAGAACTGATGCTTTTGAACTGTGGTGTTGGAGAAGACTCTTGAGTGTCCTTTGGACTACAAGGAGATCCAACCAGTCCATTCTGAAGGAGATCAGCCCTGGGATTTCTTTGGAAGGACTGATGGTAATGATGAAACTCCAGTACTTTGGCCACCTCATGCGAAGAGTTGACTCATTGGAAAAGACTCTGATGATGGGAGGGATTGGGGGCAGGAGGAGAAGGGGATGACAGAGAATGAGATGGCTGGATGACATCACAGACTTGATGGATGTGAGTTTGAGTGAATTCCAAGAGTTGGTGATGGACAGGGAGGCCTGGCGTGCTGCAATTCATGGGGTCGCAAAGAGTTGGACACGACTGAGTGACTGAACTGAACTGAAGTAAGTCCAAAAATCTCATTCAACTTTTATCAGGTCAAAAGCCCCAGATCTCATTATTTAAATCAAGTTTGAGTAAGAACGTGTTTGTTATCCAGCTTGGGGCAAAATTCCACTCTATCTGTGGGCCTGTGTAATACAAGTTGCATGCCTCCAAAATACAGTGGTGGAGTAGGCATAAGATAGCAGTTATAGACATTACCATTCAAAATAGGAAAGCATAGGTTAAAAAAGAAAAAAAAAAAAAGATTTAGCAATTCTTAAGTACTCTTGCGTGGAATATTTCATAGACAGATGAACCAGACTGGCTATAGTCTATGGGGTCACAAAGTCAGATGTGACTGAAATGCAGCTACATAAACAACATTATCTTTCAAAGCATTAGCTTTCTTTGGCTCTCAGATGTTTCCTGGGTCATGGCTTCTCCACCCTCACAGTTAACCTTTATGCTTTAGAATATAACTCATTCTGCAGCTTAGTGATTTTATCTGTCTGTTTTCTGCTACAGAATTTAGAGACATCAACAGCTTCCTTTTATTCATTTCATCCTCTCCTTGTTCCTTTTGGCTTAAGCTAGCAGTGTTTCTGTTGATAAGAAAAAAAAAAAAGAACTTGTTACACCCTTGAGAATCCCCCATGTGTGTCATGGGGATTCACTCTATTAGACAAGAGGCTTCACCACAGACCTTTCGTGAATAATTCATCTCTATCCCTGGCTTCTTCCCTCTTAGTTGGCTGAGGTAATCCATGTTTCCCACACCTTCACAGTGTCTTCTTAGGGGTGAACACAGTAACCTTTTTCTCCTTCCTAGGCAGTAGCAAGCTTCCTTTGTAGTTCAGTTGGTAAAGAATCTGCCTGCAGTGAAGGAGACCCAGGTTCGATCCCTGGGTCGGGAAAATCCCCTGTGGAAGGCAATGGCAACCCTCTCCAGTATCCTTGCCTAGAAAATTCCATGGACAGAGGAGCCTTGTGGGTTGTAGTCCATGGAGTTGCAAAGAGTCGGGCATGACTGAGCAAGTAGCACTTACTAGGCAGTAGCAAAGATTTCCAGTCATGCCCATGGCATTCTGTCTAGAGCACAATCTTCTCATAGTGTACCTCCTAATTTGGCATCTTTGACAACCTGTTTAAGCTTATATTTTTTCTAATTGTCAGTTATGTTCGCTTTTATTTAATAATAGTTCAATGTATCTGAACTGTTTTCCTCTTGAATTTTACTATGAGCAGCAGGAAGCAACCTTATCTTCAATATTTCACTTGGAAATTTCCTCTAATACCCAGGTTTATCACATGTACGTTATACTTTGCACAGACACTGTTAACTGCAAGACAGAATTCAGTCAAGCTTTCTTCCACTGAATAAGGATACCTCCCCTCTGGTTTCCAATAACATGTTTCTCATTTCTATCTGAGTCCTCTCCAGGAACACTTTTAAGGTTCACATATATCTATCAACAATCAGTTCAAAATGATACATGTTCTCTACATCATGCTCATCATTTTCTTCTGAGCCTTCACCAGAGATCTTAAATGTCCATATTTCTCCTAAAAGTCTGTTCAAGACAATTTAAGTTGCTTCTAGAATAGTCCTCAAATATTTTCTAGGTTTTGACCACTGCTCAATTTCAAAATTACTTAACATTTTTAGATATTTCTTAGCACATCACACTACTTCAAGGCACCACAATCTGTCTGAGTTACCAGGGAAGCCCAATAATTTATTTTAGGCTGCTATAATAAATTATCATCAGTGGAGGTGATTTGAAACCACACAAAAAGAATATAGTTCTAGAGGTCACAAGTCTAAAATAAGGCTCACTGGGAAGGCTTCAGGGGAGAATCTTTCCATTCCATGGACTTTATTCATCTTCATAGCCAGGAATGGCTGGTCCAATCTTCCTCATGCTATATCACTATTGATCCTGACTCCTCTATCACACTCTTTCACTTATAAGAACCCTTATTTCTGGTCCACCAGCATATGCTCCCTAATTAAAGATTCCTAATGTAACCTCACCTGTAGAAGCCCATTATTAATAAGCAATGATATATTCATCATGTTAAAGGACTATTTCATTTAATATAATATATTCACATGTTCTGGAGTTGTTTGAGGAAGGAAATTGTTCTGCATAAGACAGTTTGCCTTCAGCTCTCTTATAAGGTGGAGAATTTCTTAAGCTTGTGGCTCATTATTTGTGACACAATTTCCATTCATGACCTTTGGGACCTGGGGAGCATGGGGAGCAAGAGGACCAGAAGCAAATATGGTATATGTGAGGGCTTCCCAGGTGATGCTAGTGGTAAAGCACCTCTTGTCAATGCAGGAGACATAAAAGACACGGGTGAAATCCTTCTGGCTTGGGTAGATTCCATGGAAGAGGGCCTGGTAACCCACTCCAGTATTCTTGCCTGGATAATCCCATGGACAGAATAGCTGATAGGCTACAGTCCATATGGTTACAAAGAGTAAGACACTACTGAAGCAACTTAGCAGGCATGCCTGGTGTATGCAGTGATTTGAGTAAGATTGTCCTTGTCTGATGGCTTCTGATAGCATGGGTGAGATTATGCCCTGCCAATTTGTTACATTTTAAATTTGTTACCTTTTAAACAGGCTAAAAAATCTCAGACTTTCCTCAGCATTTGACTGTCTTAGCTTGATTACACATTTCATACTTTATTTCTAACTATAGTATTGTTGCTAAGCTTTCTGCTACTATACTATAATAAACCCCTTTCCCTAACTTTTAATAACATTTTGCCCACTTCCACGTAAGTCTTCTCTCCTAGACTTAACAAAGACTGTACAAATTCTATTAAGTGCTTCAACAAAACACCTTAGACTTTTACTATCCTTCTTAAATTTTATTGCGTAGTTTCAAAGCCACACCCACATTTCCAGTTTATTTCCTCAGCATGCAGATTCTGATATCAAAATATGTAGAAGTATTATATTGTTTTGTAATAAACTATCTTAAAACACAGCAACTCAAAACAATGAGCATTTATTTCTCATACATTTTCTGAGGGTCAAGTTTCTGGGAGTGGCTTAGTTGAGAATTTCTGGCTCTGGATCTTCCATGAGATCACAACCCACTCTTGGCTGGTGATTTAGTCACCTCAAGGTTTACTGAGGTTTGCAAACCTGTCTCCTGTGATTGTTGGAAGCCTTCATCCTTGTTGGCTCTTGCCAAGGTTTTATTTCCTAATCTTTTATTAGTTTTCTCCACAAGGTTGCTTACATCAGGGAAGTTTGTTTCCCAAGAGTGACTGATGAGAGCAAGAACAATTACAATTTAATCTTAGAAGTGACATACCATTAATTCTGTCATATGCTACTTGCCATACAGACCAATTATGTATACCATGTGGAGGAACCTACACTTGGAGTTGAGATCACTAAGGGCTTTGTTGGAGGCTCAGTACTACAAACTGTCTTGTTTGATATTATCGTAGCTAGGCTTAATTGATGATCATGTCTTTTATGTGGCTTCTTCCAACATTCAAATATCCCTGTCACTTATAGTGACTGGAACCTTGTAGGAACTCAGAGAATATGTGCAGAATGAAATTGAGCTTTTTGAAGCTACAAGGCTAACAAGTTCATCTACAGTTTGACTAGATCATATGCTTTAATGAATAAATTATTGTCTTAGAATATAATAAAGTGAAATTATGTAAAGACTTAGATCATCATTGCATATTTATTTGAAATATTGTTCATCTTCTTGGCTGTTGTCATGTTGGGGGCTATTAAGGGATGTAGGAATATTTTAGATTAACTATCATTGTTGCTCCAATATTCTTAATAGCAGTTAATGTCAAATGACTATTGCCGAACTGCACAAAAAAATTATTTATTATTTCAATTTTAAAAAGTTATTCTGTGAATTTTTTAGCACAACTTAAAAGTAATAGACAGAAGTTATATTCAGCAGTGACTTGAAACACTGAATAATCCAGTTGATTATTATTTTTCCTATAAAGCTTGAATTGTTATTAAGGTTATATAATAATAAACTAATTTTTCTTTTATGCATCATGCCAATATTTGATTTTATTTTTAGTTAATTGGATTGTTATTATACGTTATAATAGCATTTGCCAATTCGATATCCCCTTTACTCAAAGGAAGATCAAAGGACTTTTTGCTCTCTGATCTCCAGTTCTTTAGACGTCCTTGAATGACATTCCTTATTACTTTCTGAAAATACGCAAGGTAAGACAGAATTTCTGCAATATAATATAAAATCTCTTCATGCCAAAAAGACAGAGTAGCTAAAATTATTAATTTTATGTTAGCCAGAACTGTTGTCAGAACTTCTGTTACTACTGTTAATAGTTTGCCCTGGCAAACTAATACAAAAGCCACACAAGAAAATTATCAATTGGTCTCAGACATTCATGAGGCAGTTATGCAGTGTGTTGACTCTAAAAACTTAAATGAAAATTTTTATTTTCCATAGAGGTTGTTCTCCATCATTTTGTAAAATAAAACAAGAGTGATGAATTACTCTCATAGAGAAATTCTTTCATACAGTCAGAATGTGGTAATGTTAGCAGAAACTCTACTGGTCTACTGAAACATGTGTTTAAATATAGCATAGGCATAAGGTCTTATACCGGAGAAGGCAATGGCACCCCAGTCCAGTACTCTTGCCTGGAAAATCCCACAGATGGAGGAGCCTGGTGGGCTACAGTCCGTGGGGTTGCTAGGAATCGGACATGACTGAGTGACTTCACTTTCACTTTTCACTTTCATGCATTGGAGAAGGAAATGGCAACCCACTCCAGTGTTTTTGCCTGGAGAATCCCAGGGATGGGGGAGCCTGGTGGGCTGCCCTCCATGGGGTCGCACAGAGCTGGACACAACTGAAGCGACTTAGCAGCAACAACAGCAGCAAGGTCTTATACAAAGTGGTATCGTGTGCCATCTATGTCTCATTATTCAGAGAGAAGACAGAGAAACTTACATGTTCTACTGGTAATAAATAAGTTAAAAAACATTCTCTGTGAGTCAAGTTTACAGTATGTATCAAAGTATTAAAATGATTATATATCTTGACCCAATCATACCACTTGAAGTATTTATTTTTCTGAAAAATAAGAAATATATACAAACATATTTCTAAAAAATTCTTAACTGTAAAATTGCTGATTATAGACTATTATTAATTATATTATATATCAATATTATACAGTATATTAGATACAATATAATTACTTAGAACTTGGATATTTTTGCATATTTTAAGTTAATTTACATTATTTAACAAAATCTTTAAATGTAAGTTTAAAAAATCAAATGCAATGTTAGAAAAATTGTTTTCAATGAAATACTTCAAAAAATGCTATATGTAGGTATTATTTTCATTTTGTAAATGTTGCATTCTGAAAGTATGTGTACTTAAAATCCATTACTTAAGAGACTCCATCAAAATGTACAAAATGACTGACCTTGAATAAAACATAATTGGAGATTTTGAATGATTCCTTTCTTACCATTTCTATAGGTTCTAAAGTACTCTCTATAGAACCATCAACTCAGCTATCCAACCACTTCCTGCCTACTTCTGATCTATCATACCTTTTCTACCTCTTTTATTTATTTTCTTTAGCTCTTACAATTATCATGTTACTGATGCTCAGTTTGTTCATTTGTCTCTCCTACAGTCTCTTTTCAAATTCTACAACAGCAAGCTTTTCACTACTTTGTCCATAGATAAATCTTCAAGGCCTCCAGTAATCCCGGCCACACAGTCAGTCCTAACAAATGTTCACTGAAGTGATAAACTCGTGATTTTTTCAGCCTTATTTTGCTTAACATTAAACTTTTTGTTTTGTGTTGGGGTATAACCAATTAAGAATATTGTGATAGTTTAGGTGTACAGTGGAGGAAAAAGACATACATATACATGTATCCATTCTCCCCCAGTATGCCCTCCACGAGCTTGTATCATTTTTGTAACATGAAAATAGTAGATATTATTTCTAAATATCTATATAAACCCCAGAGTAATGGAAAACTTACAGATATTACAAACACATTTAAACTGACATTCAACATTAATAAAAGTTGATTGCAAAAATAATTGTATTTTGCTCTTTTCTCAACTTTTTAAAGTCTGCATTTTTCCCTTATTTCAATTTAAAAAGGTTAGAGTGATGTTTGTGCCTATGTATTGCCCTTTCCTAACAATTTCATTTCTCAACTGAACGTTACTTTCTGGCCACATGATTTGCAAACTTTATCCTCATCTGGGAAAATTGCCATCAACATATACTTTGTATGTATTTTCAACTGGAGCTGAATTATATATATATATATATATATATACACATATACATTTTAAAAAAAGGTCTCTTGTCCTCATTCATGGCAGCATTATATTAATAATAGACTAAATACCACTTGTCTAAAATGTTCTCTGGTTGTTTTGTCCCTCTAAATACATTTAAGTTGAAATCAAAACAGTTTTTAACAGAGAAAATAAGAGCTATGGACTTTGTATTGTTTAAAAGGGACATGGTGTTATGTATTCAGCATAGGTTTGTGAACTATATATTCTAAAATGGGTGTATTTTATAATGATTAAGCTTTCTTTTCAAATATACTTTGCTGCTTGAATAATGCAACTACTAATAGACAAAATCATAGTTATTTCAGTAACAGAAACGCAGCTATTGTCCAATATAGAGAAGCACACTCCATTAACCTTTCTGTCCTTGGAAATCAGACAGGCTTACTGTGCAATTGCAATTAGCTTGTCAAATAAATCCACTGCCACTCCAATTCTTTTCTTTAGTTCAGTTTTGGAAACAGGGTGTGCCAAAACTTGAAAAGCATTATAATTTTATTCTGTTGGAGAAATATTAGGCAATGGATATTGAAGTAATATTTAAAACTGAGTATAGCTTTTATGAATGTGATAATAGACATTCTAGTTTGATGTTTAATTTCACTTTGCCTTGAATAATGGAGATCATTCAACCCAGAATGGTCATGGTATTGCCTAATGTTGGCTATATAAAGCAAAAAATTGACTGGTTTTTGTGTCATGTTGCTAAATCATATGTATTATTGACCTTGTGTATATATTACATTTCTCACCTTTAGGGGAATATTTGACAGGATTAGGAAGAAAAAACAAAATTGTATTGATAAATATTTTTAGAATACATCATTCTCTTTAAGCCATAAACCACTTACCCCCAAAATGTTAATGCTTTTTTATTTTAATATCCAGATATGATGGTGAAAACATTTATCCCAATTTCATGTGTATATGAATAAGCAATAATGTTTAGAATATGAGGAAAAGTGCAAATTTTAGTAAAAAAAAAAAAGATGTGCAAAGTCAGATTTTTAAGACACCACCTCTAAATTTTTTCTTTGTTCTAAATTCACCCTTTTCAAATTGAAAGAAATAGACCTCTTCATGGGATAGAATTAAGCACAATTTATTTAATAATGTTCATTAATATATCAATAATTTGTTAGTTTTTGATCTTTATTCTTTTCAACATTATGCTCTACCTCATTTCTATTAACATGATCCAATACTTTTCATAGAACTCAGCTTTTAGTTTGATCTGAATTTATATAGCTTTTCTGGTTCACATTTTATTCTGTAGAAAAAATATTCAAATTGAAATTGAAACATATTAGCAAAAATTAGAAGGATATAGATTGTTATATGGAGACGGCAATGACAACCTACTCCAGTACTCTTGCCTGGAAAATCCCCTGGCAGAGGAGCCTGGAGGGCTGCAGTCCATGAGGTCTCGAAGAAGCAGACACGACTGAGCGACTTCACTTTCACTTTTCACTCTCATACATTGGAGAAGGAAACGGCAACCCACTCCAGTGTTCTTGCCTGGAGTATCCCAGGGACGGGGGAGCCTCGTGGGCTGCCATCTATGGAGTCGCACAGAGTCGGAACTGACTGAAGCGACTTAGCAGCAGCAGCAGATTGTTATAGGCCTGACTTAATTTACCTGTATTTATAAGGTTATAACTATATTTTGAACTTTTTAATATTTCTGCTGATAATTTTGTTTACAAGTATAAATAGGGATGTTTGTGTAATTAGATAACATCTTCACCAACATTGTGACTCTGTCATAGAAATAGATGTATTTATTATAAATGTCTAAATTCACTTGAGCATATCTGGACAAGGGGCAAAACACAAAGTGATCTCTAATTTCCTTTGATTTCACTTCTGAAAACATCGTCAGAAATAAAAGCAAATTAATACATGATTTGCCATGGCTTGATTCAATCCCTGGGATGGGGAAGTAAGATCCCACAAGTAAGGCAGTGTGGCCAAAATCAAAACCAAGACCATTTCAAACTTTAACATTTAAAACAACAGAAAAATTATCCTTTCCTTAAAAATTTTTTTGAAAAACATTGATGGGACTAGTTAGGACTTGTTTCATTGGGACTAGTTAGGACTAGTTTCATTTTTCCTAAGTTTTCTATAATATTTGATGCATAAGTAACAAAGACACATATTTGTTTTTAAATTTAATAATAAAGACTAAAGATGAATGCCATGAAATACATTTCATGTAAAGCATGCTTACATGAATTTGCATCAACTTTATTAGGGTGATATTTATCAGATTTTCAAAAGGTTGTGTATAGGATGAAGAATAAATATATGTAAGAGTCATATAATGTAATGTAATATAAAATATAATATAGTATAATGTAATATATATCAATAACCTCAGATATGCAGATGACACCACCCTTATGGCAGAAAGTGAAGAGGAACTAAAAAGCCTCTTGATGAAAGTGAAAGTGGAGAGTGAAAAAGTTGGCTTTGGACAAGGGGCCAACATTCAGTTCAACATTCAGAAAATGAAGATCATGGCATCTGGTCCCATCACTTCATGGGAAATAGATGGGGAAACAGTGGAAACAGTGTCAGACTTTATCTTTTTGGGCTCCAGAATCACTGCAGATGGTGACTGCAGCCATGAAATTAAAAGACACTTACTCCTTGGAAGAAAAGTTATGACCAACCTAGATAGCATATTCAAAAGCAGAGACATTACTTTGCAAACAAAGGTCTGTCTAGTCAAGGCTATGGTTTTTCCTGTGGTCATGTATGGATGTGAGAGTTGGACTGTGAAGAAAGCTGAGCACCGTAGAATTGATGCTTTTGAACTGTGGTGTTGGAGAAGACTCTTGAGTGTCCCTTGGACTGCAAGGAGATCCAACCAGTCCATTCTGAAGGGGATTAGCTCTAGGATTTCTTTGGAAGGACTGATGCTAAAGCTGAAAGTTCAGTACTTTGGCCACCTGATGTGAAGAGTTGACTCATTGGAAAAGACTCTGATGCTGGGAGGGATTGGGGGCAGGAGGAGAAGGGGACGACAGAGGACGAGATGGCTGGATGGCATCACTGACTCAATGGAAGTGAGTCTGAGTGAACTCCAGGAGTTGGTGATGGACAGGGAGGCCTGGCGTGCTGCAATTTATGGGGTCGTAAAGAGTTGGACATGACTGAGCGACTGAACTGAACTGAATATATACATGATGAGCATGCAACCTGTCTCTGAACGGAGTTTCAGAAAGACAAAACTTGGCAGCTGTTGACTGTAGAACTATGAGTACAAATGACAACCAGGCATTAGAAGTTAAGTAGCATGGGTTTTTCCAATGTTAGAAGATTTGTTTTCTGTTTTTCTGACTTTGAAAAGTGTAATATGTCTATGCTATTGTAGCTGTTGTTTAGTCATGGCCTCAGTTGCAACTACAGCAGACAATGCAAGTTAATTTGAAGGCAGTAGAGAATCCTCCACAGTTTCTGTCTACATATTAAGCACAGAAATAAAAAGCATACCATACTATACTGGGCTTCTCTGGTGGCTTGACTGCTTAAGAATCCTCTCGCAATGTGGTAAACTTGGGTGCGATCTCTGGGTTGGGAAGATCCCCTGGAGAAGGGAATGGCTACTCACTACAGTATTCTGGCCTGGAGAATTCCGTAAACGGTATAGTCCATGGGGTCACAAAAACTCAGACACAACTGAGGAACTTTCACTTTCATTTTTCCATATTACATATGAAAGTCTCAATTATATTTGTAATTGTTGCATTTTACGCTATACTAGTTTTTTTTTAATTGAGTAAAACCATAAACAAACCAACTTTTAACAATAGTGTAAAATATGAGCCATCTATATTTAACTAAATCTGTTTGTCTATACATTTGTATAATCTCTTCTTTGAATTACTGTATCTCATTATCTGAATGATTTTTATCTGTGCCTCATATATCCCCTGTCATAAAGCAGTATTTTCTGACCTATAAAATGAAATATCACCATCTCTATTTATTATAATATTTGTTTTTGAAACATTGGGGAAGTATACTCTGAAGAAATTGAAAATGATACATTATACTGCCTTTTACTATTTTACATGAATACTATTTAATTGTAGAGGTAAATTAAGTTCAGAATTGAATGAGTTTTATAAATAACCATGTAGCTCAGTTGTGTTCAACTCTGCAGCCCCATGGACTGCAGCACACCAGGCTTCCCTGTCCATCACCATCTCCCTGAATTTGCTCAAACTCATGTCCTTTGAGTTCGCAATGCCATCCAACCATCTCATCCTCTGTCATCCTCTTCTCCTCTTGCCTTCAATCTTTTCTAGCATCAAGGTCTTTTTCAATGAGGCAGTTCTTTGCATCAGATAGGCAGAGTACTGGAGTGCCACCTTCAGCATCAGTCCTTCCAATAAATATTCAGAATTGAGTTCCTTTAGAATGGACGGTTTGATCTCCTTGCAGTACAAGGAACTCTCAATAGTCTTCTCCAACACCACAGTTCGAAAGTATCAGTTCTTCGGTGCTCAGCCTTCTTTATGGTCCAACTCTCACATCCATACACGACTACTGGAAAAACCATAGCTTTGGCTACATGGATGTTTGTCGGCAAAGTGATTTCTCTGCTTTTAATATGCTGTCTAAGTTTGTCATAACTTTTTTTTCCAAAGAGCAAGCATTTTTAAATTTCTTCTCTGTATTCTTGCTACCGCTTAGTATCTTCTGCTTCTGTTACATCCATAACATTTCTGTTCTTTATTATGCCCATCTTTGCATGAAGTTTTCCCTTGGTATCTCTGATTTTCATTGAGATATCTCTAGTCTTCTGCATTCTATTGTTTCCCGCTATTTCTTTGCATTGTTTACTTAGGCTTTCTTATCTCTCCTTGCTATTCTTTGTAATTCTGCATTCAGATGGGTGTATCTTTCCTTTTCTCCTTTGCCTTTCATTTCTCTTTTCTCAGCTATGTGTAAAGCCTCCTCAGACAACCATTTTGCCTTTAAATTTTTTTTTTTTTCACTTGGGGATGGTCTTGATCGCTGCTTCTTATGCAATATCACAAACCTCCATCCATAGCTCCTCAGGCACTCTGTCTATCAGATCTAATCCTATGAATCTATTTGTCACTTCCACAGTATAATTATAAGGGATTTGATTTTTTTCAATTCAAGTCTGAATTCTGCAATAAGGAGTTCATGATCTGAGCTATAGTCAGCTCCCAGTCTTGTTTTTGCTGACTCTATAGAGCTTCTCCATCTTTGGCTACAACAAATAAAATCAATCTAATTAAGTATTCACAGTCTGGTAATGTCTATGTGTAAAGTCATTTCTTGTATTGTTGAAAGAGGATGTTTGCCATGCTCAGTGCGTTCTCTTGGAAAAACTCTGTTTGTCTTTGTCCTGCTTAACTTTGTACTCCAAGGCTAAACCTGACTGTTACTCCTGATATGTTTTGACCTACTCTTGCATTCCATTTCCCTATGATGGAGAGGCCATCTTAGTTCTAGAAGTTATTTTAAGTCTTCATGGAACCATTTAACTTCAGCTTCTTCAGCATTAGTGGTTGCAGCATAGACTTGGATTATTGTGATATTGAATGACAAACCTGGAAATGAGCAGAGATCATTCTGTCCTTTTTGAGACTGCACTAAAGTACTGCATTTCAGACTCTTTGTTGACTATGAAGGCTACTTCATTTCTTCTATGGGATTCTTGCCCACAGTAGTAGATATAATGGTTAACTGAATTAAATTTGTCTTTTCCCATCCATTTTAGTTCACTGATCCCTAAAATGTTGATGTTCACTCTTATCATCTCCTGTATGACCACTTCCAATATACCTTGATTCATGGACCTAACATTCCTATGAAATATTCCTTATAGCATTGGAGTTTGCCTTAACTACAAGACACATCTACAACTAGGCATTGTTTCTGCTTTGGCTTAACCTTTTCATTCCTTCCAGAGGTATTTCTCTGTTTTTCTCCAGTAGTGTGTTAGGTACCTAATGACCTGGGGAGTTCATCTTTCAGTGTCTTTTTTTTTTTTTTTTTTTGCCTTTTCATACTGTTCATGGGATTCTCAAGGCAGGAAGTGGTTTGCCATTCCCTTCTCCAGTGGACCATGTTTTGTCAGGAGTCTTCATCATCATCTTGGGTGGCCCTGTATGGCATGCTTCAGTTTCATTGAGTTAAACAAAGCTGTGATCCATGTTATCAGTTTTGTTAGTTTTCTGTGATTGTGGTTTTCATATATTCACTGTTTTCCCTGAGAGCTCAATTGGAAAATAATCCACCTACATTGCAGGAGACCCCAGTTCAATTCCTGGGTCGCGAAGACTCATATATTCAGTAAATACTATTACTATTTAATCAAAAGCAAGTCTAAGATGTTTAATTGTTTATGTTATGAATGTGAGAGTTGGACTATAAAGAAAGCTGAACGCCAAAGAATTGATGCTTTTGAACTTTGGTGTTGGAGAAGACTCTTGAACTGCAAGGAGATCCAACAGTCCATACTAAAGGAAATCAGTCCTGAATATTCATTGGAAGGACTGATGCTGAAGCTGAAACTCCAATACTTTGGCCACCTCATGTGAAGAGCTGGCTAATTTGAAAAGACCCTGATGCTGGGAAAGATTGAAGGCAGGAGAAGAAGGAGATGCAGAGGATCAGATGGTTGGATGGCATCACTGACTCAATGGATATGAGTTTGGGTAAATTCCAGGAGTTGGTGATGGGCAGAGAAGCCTGGCGTGCTGCAGTCCATTGGGTCACAAAGAGTAGGACATAAACTGAATGACTGAACTGAACTGAACGGAAGATGATTGTGTTCTATATGTGTGAGTGTGCTCAGTCTCTCAGTCATGTCCAACTGTTTGTGACCCCATGGACTGAAGCACACCAAGATCCTCTGTCCATGGAATTTTCCAGGCAAGATTACTATAGTCATTTGTGGACAATGACTTGTTTTACACTAAATATAGTGCTGATTCTTTTAACTTTTTTCATTTTGTTTTAATTATTATTCCAAGATAATATCTAATTCATAAAATATTATGACTTTTTAATTGGACTGATTAATCTTGCACTAAATATAAATAACATGGATGTCTAAATGTTTGTTTTATAATATTTCATATTATTTGAAAAATATTCTAAATAGTATATACTCTATCATGCATACCAAGTCTATTTCTACCTCAGGGCCTTTACATTTCTCTTAGTTGGGTGTGGAAGGCTTTTATTCACATATATTAGGGCTCATTTTCATACTTCATTCAAACCTCTTGAAATACTGCCTTCTTATATCAAACTGAAACACCTAGAACCATGAATATTCTTAAGTCTAACCTGCCCTGACCACCCTATTTGAAATTGTAGCCCCATAAATTTTCTGTACCTTTTTCCTGATTAATTTTTTATAGCACATATGAACACATTACATATGTCTCTATATCTGGTACCCTCACAGTTTTGCTGTTGTTGTTCAGTTGCCAAGTCATGCCTGACTTTTTGTGACCCCATGGACAGTAAGTAGTATGCCAAAGCTTCCTGTCTCTCACCATCTCCCGGAGTTTGCCCAAGTTATTGTCCATTCAATTGGTGATTTCATCCAATCCTTGCACCCTCTGTTACCCTCTTCTTCTGACTTCAGTTTTTCCCAGCATCACAGTCTATCTAATGAACCACCTGTTTGCATCAAGTGTCCACAGTTTTCACATTAGGTGCCTCAGGGTTTTAGTTGTCACCAAAAGCAGTGGGACTCTGTAAATTAAGAAAAAAGAAAATAAATGAGCAGCTCATAGAACTGTTTAAGGGGCTAAGAGAAGCAGCCCCAGTCTCAACGTGATGAATGTTAAAAAGCCCAGACAGGAATAGTCATGATTGACAGGACCTCACTGGGCCCTAGAGGCTACAGAGCAATTACTAATGCTGAAGTCTTCATTAATGCCTCTTTTGCACCCCAAACTCAAACTACAGCTGGTCTTGAAATTTAGGTACCTCTTGAATCAACCGAAAATTAATTTCCTTCTCTACTAGAGCTTTTTTCCTTAATTTGCTCACTTACAAATCAGACTTTCATATAAACAACCCTGAATGAAGGACTGTCCAATTATGGAGGTACACCTCAGTAAAGGCTGAATGAATAAACAGGTTGTGAAGTTTTGAATACCTTATTTGGGAAAGAAGCTATTTTGAGAATTTCATATTTTTAATGTCTTTAACTGAATATAATTGAATCATCTTTATTTTTAAACCATTCAAACTCATCACTACTAAAAGTATGTCAATTCTATTTTTTTTTCAAAAGGAAGAATTGCCCCTCAGTTTTGAAATAATTGATTCAAGTCTCCAAATATTTTCTTTATGTAGATCTAGAATATATATGTATATAATACTTATTTTATATACCTTTATACACTATATGTGTATAGTTTATCATTTAATTTTATGCAATTTACATGTGTAAAATGTTTATCTTTGTAATGACATGTATATCAGTTCAGTTCAGTTCAGTCACTCAGTTGTGTCCGACTCTTTGCGACCCCATGAATCCCAGCATGCCAGGCCTCCCTGTCCATCACCAACTCCCGGAGTTCACTCAGACTCACGTCCATTGAGTCCATGATGCCATCCAGCCATTTCATCCTCTGTTGTCTCCTTTTCCTCCTGCCCGCAATCTCTCCCAGCATCCGAGTCTTTTCCAATGAGTCAACTCTTCGCATGAGGTGGCCAAAGTACTGGAGTTTCAGCTTTAGCATCATTCCTTCCAAAGAAATCCCAGGGCTGATCTCCCTCAGAATGGACTTGTTGGATCTCCTTGCAGTCCAAGGGACTCTCAAGAGTCTTCTCCAACACCACAGTTCAAAAGCATCATGTATTCACAAATATGTTATTACAAAGATAAATGTTTTCTCTCTCATTATATATATGTAGTATATATATATATATATATATATATATATATATATATTAGTGTGTGAAAGTCACTCAGTCATGTCTGATTCTGCAACCCCATGCCAGGCTGCTCAGTCCATGGTATTCTCCAGGCAAGAATACTGGAGTAGGTTAGCTGTTCCCTTCTCCAAGGGATTTTCCCAACCCAGAGATTGAACCCAGGTCTGCTGCATTGCAGGCAGATTCTTTACCATCTGATACACCAGGGAAGCCCATATATGTATGTACGTATGTGTATATATATAAATAATGGACAGAAAATATTTTTGTGCTCACATATTATAGTAATGCTTTACTGAAATGTGTGATATTAAAACTCTACTTCAAAGACTGAATCAATCTGTGATTTAAGATGTATATACTTTTTGTTACAGTGGGTAACTGAGACAGATGTTGGTAGATAACGAAACAGATGCTAAATGATTCTCTTTTTACAAGACATTTATAAAAGAGAAACAAAATTAAATGTCAAAATGATAAAACTACTCTCAGTTCAGAGATATAAACCTCCCCAAACTCATTAAAGTGGAAACAACAGCCAGAACAGGTGTTTATGTAAGTGGGACGTGTAACTTACATGTGGAAAAAATATATTCTTACTAAAATAAGATATACTGAAATATGCCAATTTTCTTTTCATATTTAAAATATATAACAGAGATATTTTGACAGAGGCTTCTTTATGATCTCTCTCAGTGCGTGATTTTAAATGAACATGATTTCAGCATCACACAAGTAAAACTAAAGATGTGCCTATACATATAGCAAACAGAAAAATAGTTGTTAAAAGAGACATGAAATGCACTGCCATCTTAAAAAGTAACAATGCTTTCTTTAAATTAGAAAAAAAGAAACATGTATTATCTAACTGACCTTTAGAAACCAGCTAGAGAAAATTACTTCACACACACAATTTTATGCAACTGATACAACAATAGTATATAAATTGTGGTCATATATGATGCTGAATAAATGTCTGTGCTTTATTCTATGTTGCTTTCTCTCTGGAAATTCTCAAATTCTGTAACTAATGTTAGCAATGGATTGATATTTTCTTATTTGTATGGAATGAAGCACACAGTTGTGTGTAAAGGCTATTTGATAACCATCTGATTTATGATCATTGCTGTATTTTAGCTGTTGAATTGATGTGGCTCCTAATCAGAGATTGGGCAATAAAAGACTATATTTTAAGATGCTTAGAATATGAAGCTTACTTACAATCTAGATTGCATGATATTAAGTATGCTGATTGTCCCTTAGGTAAGTTTTGTCTGTCCGAGGAAGTTAGCTACATAAAAAGGCATAAACATGCATTGACCATACATCTGCAGTTTATCTTCATTTAAATTTAATAATAACTATACTATAAGTAAAACTTTACAAGGAAAATAATTTTCTCTTAGCCATTTTAAGTTTGAATATTTGTATAAATGGCAAAAAGAACTATTTCAAGCGCTAGATTTAAAACTTTCTATGAATGTTCCTGAAAGAATTTTTAACCTTTGGACAGCACTCATGTCAACCTGGTCAGTTCTTTGATGAATCAATATGTGAGTAAAAATGTGTATCTCACTTACTATAATTTATCACAATTTCATATTGAATATTAAGAATTATGGAAATATGACATTAATAACTCTTCCAGTCAGTAAATTAAAGTCTTCAATATATGAGACTGAATGTAGAGCAAGTAAGTAGAGTATGGTTTTCTTGATTTTTCAATCATTTTTATTGATTAGCAGATTGAAGACAGTCAATATTATTTTAATATGGTACTTGGATTATTAGATTCATTACAAGTTTATTAAATTCTGACTTCATGTAAGATATTGCCATAAGAATTAGAGATACGCTAGACAGTAAACATTATCCTTAAATACCTAGAATTTAGAATAAAATAGGGATAAAAAATATGAAACCAGTATTTGTAGAAAGCATACTACAGATGTTTGTTCTAAACTATATATTCTTAAAAAAATTTAATTTTTCTTTTAATAATCTATTTCATATACAAAGGAATTGTAAAAATATTCTGACAAAAATAACATTAGAGTACTGTTTATATATTTATGATAGAGAAATTGCAAACTTGGGCAAGTCTTCCCAAAGGATATGACATTAAACCCAATATGTATAAAGGAAACTGAACAATGAGTATAAAGGATAGAAATAGAAAAGGTAGTTCTTCTCAGTTAAGGAAACAGCATGGTCAGAATCTGTATGGTGGTAGAAGTGTGTCAAGTTCAAAAGCCTTAAGGATCAGTCAGCGATGCTGTGGCTTAACAAACAAACACAGGAGGGTTTTGAACATATTGTCTAGGGCTTTTTAAACTGTATTAAGACATTTAGCATGTAGCTTTGGAAAGGATCATTAAAAGGAAATTTTTTTGTTTGTTTTGTTTTGTTTTACATAATTGAAATTCTCTATTTGCTTGTAATTTGGTATTAAGTCTCATTATGCACAGTGTGATTCAGTTGACATTAAACTAAGGAAACAGTCCCTCATAGCACAGAGGAAGGTATATTATTATGAGATAATTATTGATTGTTACTGCAGTTAAACACTGAAAAGAAAAACCATTTTACTTTCAGGGACTTTTTTTCAGCTGTGATAATTAGGTTAAGCTGATAAAAATTACTTGAACCTTCTAGAAAGTTCAATTTCTTAGCTGTGGAACAGGAAAGTCTAGTGACTTGAGTGTCAAATCTCTTAATCAAATGTCAATACAACTAAGATATTGTTGAAGAAACCTCAATGGGTTTAGACTCTATGTACAGTCCTTGTGGACAAACACTTGCTCACCATCAGTTCTCTTCAGTATCAAGTATCCTTGTTCTAGTGATGAGAATTGATACCTTTAAGCCTCAAAGAAGTTAATATATTTCTGTTGACTCGATGGGGGTCTCTTCAGGAGAACAGTGGTGTACTAGTCCCTCACCAACTTGCAAAGGGTATTCATTTATAAATGTTGATTCTCAAAGACCCTATAAATTAAGCAGAGCTGAAGTGACTAACAGAGATTATAGGCCCATGAAAATGGGGTTTTATATATCTTCTATGATATTTTCATGTTTTATGTATTACTTTCTCATTTTTCATAGGCTTTATAATCCTTTTGATTCCAAGTACATTTAATTTTTGGGCAACATAATACCCTATTATTTGTGAGACA
Organism: Ovis aries; assembly: GCF_016772045.2. NCBI lineage: Eukaryota > Metazoa > Chordata > Mammalia > Artiodactyla > Bovidae > Ovis > Ovis aries. The sequence goes on from NC_056054.1 coordinate 134,274,873, forward strand.
GATTTAGGCTGATGGTTTCATAACTCCAGCAAAAGGGGAGAGATTAATTTTTGTTCCTAAAACCTAACCCTTAAGTCTCTTACTCACTTTCCTGACAAAATGACAACCAATGAAGTGTGTCACTTCTTAATCTAGCCCACAAATTAAAGTATTTTTGGTGGTCTAGCACTTATACATGATGAAAAGTTACTCAGTATAACCCATATAATTGTTCTGGCTTAAACAGGATACATTTCTAGGTAGAAAATAAATTCAAAATGCAATAACTGAGGCTAAATACCCATAGCAACCTGTGTATCAAAAACCATTAAGCAAATAAATCAACAGCAGCTTTTAAAATAAGGTATGTTAGGAGGAAATTGACTTTCTGATTCACTTTATAGTCAAAACACTACTTTTCTACACAATATATTCATTGGAGTTAGGCACAGGGTCATTCTGACTTTAAAATGTACTATAGCATAAAAAGTACTCAGATACAAGATAAATGACATGAATATAAAATATAAAAATATGATATACCTGCTGGATATCAACAAACTATTAAACGTTAAAAAAAATTGCTGCTGCTGCTAAGTCGCTTCAGTTGTGTCCAACTCTGTGCAACCCCATAGACGGCAGCCCATTAGGCTCCTCTGTCTCTGGGATTCTCCAGGCAAGAATACTGGAGTGGGTTGCCATTTCCTTCTCCAATGCATGAAAGTGAAAAGCGAAAGTGAAGTCATTCAGTCATGCTGACTCTTAACGACCCCCATGGACTGCAGCCTACCATGCTCCTCCATCCATGGGATTTTCCAGGTAAGAGTACTGGAGTGGGGTGCCATTGCCTTCTCAAAAAAAAAAAAAAAAGTCTAAGGTGCAGAGTAAACATTTTCTTGTGCTCCAAAATCACTGTGAATGGTAATTGCAGGCACAGAATTAAAAGATACTTGCTCCTTGGAAGAAAAGCTATGACAGACTTAGTGTATTAAAAAGCAGAGACATCAATCACTTTGCTGACAAAGGACCATATAGTCAAAGCTATGGTTTCTCCAGTAGTCATATACGGATGTGAGAGTTGGACCATAAAGAAGGCTGGGCACCAAAGAATTGATGCTTTCAAACTGTAGTACTGGAGAAGACTCTTAAGAGTCCCTTGGACAGCAAAGAGATCAAGACAGTCAATCCTAAAGGAAATGAACCCTGGATATTCATTGAAAAGACTGATGCTGAAGCTGAAGCTTCAATATTTTGGCCACCTGAGGAAAAGAGCTGACCCACTGGAAAAGACCCTGATGCTTGGAAATATTGAGGGCATCAGGAGAAGGGAACAACAGAAGATGAAATGGTTGGATGGCATCATTGACTCAAAGGACATGAGTTTGGGCAAACTCTGAGAGATAGTGAGGGACAGAGAGGCCTGGGGTGCTGTAGTCCATGGGGTCACAAAGATTTGAACATGACTAGCTGACTGAACAACAATGAGAGGAAACAGTTATCTGATAACATAATTTTAATATTAAGATCATACAAGTAAGGGTAGCACTTATTCTAAGAAAAAGTAGTGAAATTAAAGCAGGATTCTAGGCATAAATAAAACTTAGAAATATTATAATCCAAAACAAACCTTCAAAGAAGTTATCGCAAACTGAATCTTATTCCTTTAAACATGAACAGCAAGTTAAAACATTAAAATAAAAATACTCAACAAATAAAAATGGATTTTTCTAGTTTTCTCAAACAAAATTCAATTAAAATTAGCCTTCCCCAGATTTAAGCTTTTTCATGATTTAATGAAATGTTTCAGTTCAATTCAGTTTAGTCGCTCAGTGATGTCTGACTCTTTGCAACCCATGGACTGCAGAACGCCAGGCTTCCCTGTCCATCACCAACTCCCAGAGCTTGCTCAAACTCATGCCCATTGAGTCGGTGATGCTGTCTAGAACTACCCCATTTTATTTAGGTTATTTTTTTTTTTAAGTCTTAGTAAACCATTGCCTTATTTTGTAGTTAGCAATCCATTTGTCTATTTCTAACACATTTGTAGTGAAGACTTCAGGGAAGGAAATGATCTTACATTATCAACTAGCTTCAGAAATATGCTTATTTCTCTGAAATTTTAATTCATAAACTCTTTTTTCTTTCATGACTCTCTGGTACATTAAAATTATGATACTAATAACCTATCTTTCTTTTCTTGCAAGGATAGAAATTCTCTGATATTCAGTAAGGAATTAAAGGTGTGTAAATATTAGAGCTCCCTGGAGTAGGAAATGTCAACCCACTCCAATATTCTTACCTAGAAAATCCCATCGACAGAGAAGCCTGGCAGGTTACATTCCATGGAGTTGGAGTCAAACATGACTGAGGACACATCCACACACACAAACACACACACACATTTGAGTTAGATATGCAAATGATGGTAAGGGACAGGGAGGCCGGGGGTGCTGCAGTTCATGGGGTTGCAAACAGTCTGACAAAACTGGGTGACTGAACAACAACAACATGCAAATGAACTGCCTTTTGAAAAAGTCTATCCAATATTGGTCAATTCTTAAGAGCCAAAGAGTAAAATTAGGCAAAATGGAGAATTGAATCTATTTAGATAATTTTCAGTATTTCATGACTACTGGGAACATAAGAAGCATGTGATTAAAGCAACATAATGGCATTTCAAAGGCCTCCTTTGGGTAATTTTCATCAATTGCCTGTTTGTAAAGCGTTCTTGTCTAAGAAAAATTCCCTGTACTCAAATCCCCATTCCATTACAAACCATGTCTATGATATTGAGAAAATAATAGAATATATCAAACCTCAATTTAGTCATGTGAAAAATTTGGAATGATCAGCTCTTTCTCTCCTGAATTAACTTTCCATAGTTGTATAATAAATTATGTCAGTTCAGTCCAGTTGCCCAGTCATTTCCAACTTTGCAACCCCATGGACTGCAGCATGTCAGGCCTCCCTATCACCAACTCCTAGAGCTTGCTCAAACTCATGTCCATTGAATTGATCATGCCATCCAACCATCTCATCCTCTGTCATCCCCTTCTCCTCCTGCCTACAATCTTTTTCAGCATCAGGCTCTTTCCTAATGAGTCAGTTCTTTATATCAGGTGGCCAAAGTATTGGAGCTTCAGCTTCAGCATCAGTCCTTCTAATGAATATTCGGGACTGGTTTCCCTTAGGATTGACTGGTTTGATCTCCTTGCAGTCCAAGGTACTTTTAAGAGTCTTCTCCAACACCACAATATGAAAGCATCAATTCTTTGGCTCCCAGCTTTCCGTATGGCCCAACTCTCACATCCATACATGACTACTAGAAAACCCATAGCTTTTACTATACAGACATTTGTCATTAAAGTATTGTCTCTGCTTTTAAATATTCTGTCTAGGCTTGTCATAGCTTTTCTTCCAAGGAGCAAGCATCTTTTAATTTCATGGCTTCAGTCACCATCTGCAGTGATTTTGGAGCCCAAAAAATAAATAAATAAATAACTTAAACACAATATTTAAGGCAATAAGTCAAAATGATATTTCAGATTTTCTATAGACAGAAATTAGGATGCAGTTTAGCTGGGTGATTTTGAATCAAGTTTCTCTTGTTACTGCTGACTAGAGTGGGGCTTGTATCATCTGAATGTTTATCTAGGGCTGGGCGATCCAGTGCTAAGATGGCTCCATCTCATGCCTATCTAGTTAATACTGGTTGCTTTCAGAAGCTTCAGTTATTGCCTAGTAATCTGGACTTCTTCATAAGGCTGCAAAAGTATTCTCATAATATGGTAGGTGATGTCCTAGGATGAAGACTCAGTATATTTTACACCTTGTCTTTGGGAGTCACATGGCATCATTTACAATGTATTCTATTGCTTGTGTGAGTCAATCCCAATTCTTAAAGGATTATCAAAAATTGAGAATACCCAGAGTCATGGATCACTCAGTACTACACTGTCCAACTCAGGTAGTGGTTATAAGAGTTATTCTTAATCACTCTTGATATGTGATCATATGTGATCATATCTTAATCAATCATGATATGTGATATGTAATATATATTATTATGTGTATATATAATGATATGTATGTGTATATATATTATTATGATAAAATAAATGCCATTTTTAAACCATCCTCTCCTTTTTTTTAAAATACAGAGATTAATTTAACATAGATTTATGTGAACTGAAAGTATCTGGATATGAAAGTCTGAAGTAAACATGAATCAAAACAATTAGAATAGAATATACACCAAAAGTAGTTCTCCAGAGAATTATTTTTGATTAATTCATTGACCTTCATTTTAAGTTTTCTTTTCCAGCTCATTTATGCTATGTAAAAGTTGTGGTACTTGATGCACAATTAATTTTTTCCAGAAGCACATATATAAAACATATGCATGTTATATAAATATAGCTATATGAATGGAATCACTTGAATATTCTGTTATAAAATATCACAGGGCAGTTGATCTTGTGAGATATAACAAGATAACACCTTTACTAATGCAAGTCAATACATAAACAAACAAGACCTAGAAGGTTAATATATCATTTGATGAAAGACGCACATCATTAAAACTACAATTGTAACAATAACAATACTTAAAAGTCATTGAATGCTGCATAAGGAAAACTTGCTTTGAGTTTTATTTTAAAACTCATATATTTAGTTTACTAATATTCATATATCTAAGAGACTGGCAGTTAGTTACTCTTCAGTTGTAAAGTGAATATAATTTCCTTTGGGAAATTAAAATGATATGCCTATGGGCTCATAACAATTTAGTAGAAATTAAGCAGTAGAAATCAATACAAAAATATCCTAATACAAAATCATCTCTTTTGCTTAAAAACAAAACAAACAAACAAAAAAGCAAGCTTTTTATTTTGTATTGGGGTATAGCCGATTAACAGTGTTATGACAGTTTCATGTAAACAGTGAAGGGACTCAGCCATAAATATACAGAGATCCATAGTCCCCCCCAAACTCCACTCCTATCCAGGCCAACACGCAACACTTAGCAGAATTCCCAGTGCTATACCGTAGATCCTGGTTGGTCATCTGTTTTGAACATAGCAATGTGTACAATTCCATCCCAAACTTCCCAACAATCCTTTCATCCCTAGCAATCATAAGTTTGTTGTGAGTCTCTTTCTGTTTTGTAAGTTTATTTCTATTGGGTTTTCCTGGTGGCTTACCTGGTTAAAAAAAAACAAAACAAAACAAAACAAAACAAAACCCACCTGCAATGCAGGAGACCTGGGTTCGATCCTTGAATTGAGAAGATTTCCAGGAGAATGGAATGTCTACCCACTCCAGTATTCTTGCCTGGAGAATGTCATAAACAAGGACCCTGGTGGGCTACAGTCCATGGAGTCACAAAAAGTCAGATATGACAGCTACTTCCACTTTTCTTTTCACTCATATGTATCATTATTTTTAGATTCCACATATAAAGGATGTCATATGATATTTTCCCTCTGTCTGAAAGTCATCTTTTTTAACTTTTCCTTTTATTCCAAGGCATTTTTATAGGTTGTTGAAAGAACTAGTTATTCTTGAAACTATTGAAAAATATTAATCATTTACCTGGGTTCCAGCTCTAGGTCTGGAAGACCCCTGGAGAAGGGAATGGCAACCCAATTCAGTAATCTTGGCTGGAGAATTCCATGCACAGTGGAGCCTGGAGGGGTACAGTCCGCAGGGTCAGAAAAAGTCAGACACAAATGAGCAAATAATACTTTTACTTTCATTTGCCCTTAAGTAATGTACTTGAATGTTAGTTGCTAAAATGTCAAATTGTGAGCTACTTGTAGTAACAGAACATCTAAAAACTAGGAGTAGAGAAGTTCACTGGGAAATTATCACCTTCAATAAGGCATGATGAAGGCCTGACCTAGAACAGTGAAATAGAGCTAAAAATAATAGGAATGCTTATGCATTGTCTGTTATATTGCAGGCAGTTTTCTATTTGCTTTGCACATATTATTTTATCTATTCATCATAATAATGCAATAAAAATATTATTATCATTATTCTTATTCTTCTTATTATTTTTTTTTTGTAAAGAAACAAAAGCACTGAGTGTTGGCCAAGTTCCATGAGCAGGGATTCATACCTTCCCAGCTGTAGACTATGAAATCTAAACAAGTATATAAAGGTAATTTTTCAGATGCAAGAAAAGAGGCAGGAACAAGACACTCTGAATATAGAAAACACACTCAGAATATAGAAACAGTTTAGCAATGACATGAGGCATGTTATTCAAATTTTCTAAAAGAATGTATTCCCTTTAAATTTCTAAAAGAATTTATTCCTCCTAAAACAATAAACATCTAGAGTAGATGATGGAGAAGGAAACGGCAACCCACTCTGGTATTCTTGCCTGGAGAATCCCATGGACAGAGGAGCCTGGCAAACTACAGTCCATGGGGTTGCAAAGAGTTGGATATGACTGAAGCAACTTAGCAGAGTAGGTGAGCCACCAGGTAAAGAACCTGCTTGCACTGAGAGAGACTTGGGTTGAGGATACTCCTATCTTGCACATGAAACATCCAAATGACTATTATAAATAAATAGTATAGTGTACATGGACTGTAGCCTACCAGTCCATGTGATTCTCCAGGCGAGAATACAGGAGTGGGTCTCACATTGCAGCAGACACTTTAACCTCTGAGCCACCAGGGAATAAGTTCAATAAATCCAAGCCAATTTGATTTGATTCATCATATATTTATCCTGCTGATACAGTGTATATTTCACTATAATCTGCTTGTCTGATTTAAATGTAGGTAGTACATATAGAATAAAACACTGAAGCTTCAAATGGGGTGATCTAGAAAAATAAAGTCTAAGACCTTAAAATCATCATTTAAAAAAGGAAAATAAAATCAATCTCAATGCTTGCAAAAAAAACTTATTCACTAACTTATTTCTTCCACTCATTCATTCATTCACTTATTTACATTATTTTTTGAGTGCCAATTATATTTCTGAAGTGCCTGATGCTGATAATTCAGTGTAATCAAAGAGAATCTTCCAGGCCTCTATAATATTTAATGTCCAAGAATAATTCAATATTATGCACTGGTGATTTGTAAATCATTAATTTTGAAACATATATAATAAAGGCAGATGCCTTTGCTGTTTGATGAATACATTTATATTGCATTTATATTATCTCCCAAAATAAATAAAGTAGAAGTTTGACTGATAAGCTAAAATTCCAAAATAACCTAGATACTGATCAAATAATTTTCTTAGTGAAGCAGATAAGAAAATAATCATTGGCATTGGAGGAATAAAAATAAAAAGCAAGATTCTGGTTTTATATATCTCCCTTTGCTAAATCCTTTAGGATGAGCTTCCAAACAACTTAGAAGTTAGCTTCCAAAAAACTTAGAAGCTGGCCCGTGGTAAGGCTAGAACAGAATCTGACTTCCCACCAGGGAGTGACAGATACCCAGACTGAGGTCTTTGGTCCTTGGGCCCCAGACAATACTGAGAGACCAGGAAGGAAACACCTAGAAAGTGTTCATACCACTCAAGCCAAATGGATAGAGGTAAAGCAGGTCCAGATTGAGTTTTAGGGAAAAGGGAATTGTTATTTTCATATGGTGCATATTCAAAACTTCCTTTTTTGAATACATTTATTTTTTGAATCCTTCCACTAAAAGAGGTAACAAAAAAGATTAGGATGATATAATTTGTTCTGAAGTTTAGATGCCCTCCAGAGTAACTAGTGTTAGTCACACAGTCGTGTCTGACTCTTTGTGATCCCATGAACTGTAGCCTGCCAGGCTCCTCTGTCCATGGAATTCTCTAGGCAAGAACACTGGAAAGGGCTGCCATTCTCTTCTCCAGGATGTCTTTCTGATTCAAGGATTGAACCCAGATCTCCCTCATTACAGGCAGATTCTTTGCCATCTGAGTTACCATTAAGTCAGTAAAACCAGGAGTAATGAGAAAGGAGGTAATTTCCATGTAGACAAAGGTCCACAAAATTTATTACATGGAACACATGTGTGTGGATGGGATAAAATGAGTTTTATTCCAAACAAAGCTTTTGAAAGTAATTTTTCTTAATGGGAAAATTATAAGAGAAAAGAAAAACAGAATTTGAGAAACAGTTTGGCAGTTCCCTATCTCTTGGAAATCTATAATTCCAAATTGTTTTCAAATTTGAAAAAAAAAACAATTATTTTTTCAGAAAATAAGAAAGAAGACAAGATATTCCATAAACATATCTGAAATGTATGCTAAGCTGCAAAGTCCAGCAACTGTGTTTTAGTTCTACAAATGTATTGAGTTTTGCATTCTTTTATATTTTTCATTTTCTAATAACCTCCTAAATATAAAAAAATTGAGTGTACTATAGGTTTGGAAAATTGCATTCAGCTGGCAATTCTGCTTAACGTTAATATGTTATCCAATGCAAATAGCACCATTCTGAAATGCATAGTAATTTACTCCTTATTTTAATCAATTAATTTAATTTCTTTCATTAATCATTTAATCATTTAATTTAAATTATTTAAATTAATTTAATTTAATTAATTTCTTTAAATTAATTTAAATTTCTTCATAGAAATTTTCTTATTTGAACATATAAGTCACTTTAAATTTGTAAGCATCAAGTTTGATAAAATTGTGTTTGCTATTTTTAAATAACATATTTTATTCTAGTTATAAGTTAAATATATGAACAGTGTAAAAAATTTGACAAATACAGAAAATCAAATGAATAAGCTTCTCTTATATAACTGTTATTCTTTAAATATTACTGTATATGATTTCTGTTGAAGTAACCCTTTATGATATTCAAATTGGACTATCTTTTGTTGGTTCTCCTCTTTAACTCCCAAACCCAGAGCATTATCTATGTAATGTATGCTGTTATGAATCAAAGATTTTGAAAGCCTGTGGAAAATTCTGAAAGAGACAGGAATACCAGACTACCGACCTGCCTCTTAAGAAATCTGTATGCAGGACAGGAAGCAACTGTTAGTACTGGACATGGAACACTGGTTCCACATAGGAAAAGGAGTGCATCAAGGCTGTATATTGTCCCCCTGCTTATTTAACTTATATACGGAATACATCATGAGAAATGCAGGACTGGATGAAACACAAGCTGGAATCAAGATTGTCAGGAAAAATATAAATAACCTCAGATATGCAGATGACACCACCCTTATGGCAGAAAGTGAAGAAGAACTAAACAGCCTCTTGATGAAAGTGTAAGAGGAGAGTGAAAAAGTTGGCTTAAAGCTCAACATTCAGAAAATGAAGATCATGGCATCCGGTCCCATCATGTCATGGGAAATAGATGGGGAAACAGTGGCAGATTTTATTTTTGGGGGCTCTAAAATCACAGCAGATGGTGACTGCAGCCATAAAATTAAAAGGCATTACTTGGGAGAAAAATTATGACCAACCTAGATATTCAAAAGCAGAGGCATTACTTTGTCGACTAAGGTCCATCTAGTCAAGGCTAAGTTTTTTCCAGTAGTCATGTATGGATGTGAGAGTTGGACTATAAAGAAAGCTGAACACAGAATTTATGCTTTTGAACTGCGGTGTTGGAGAAGACTCTTGAGAGTCCCTATGACTGCAAGGAGATCCAATCAGTCCATCCTAAAGGAAATCAGTCCTGAATATTCATTGGAGGGACTGATGCTGAAGCTGAAAGTCCAATACTTTGGCCACTTGATGGGAAGAGCTGACTCACTGGAAAGGACCCTGATGCTGGGAAAGATTGAAGGCAGGAGGAGAAGGGGATGACAGAGGATGAGACAGTTGGATGGCATCATTGACTCAATGGGCATGAATTTGAGTAAACTACAGGGGTTGGTGATGGACAGGGAGACCTGGCATGCTGCAGTCCATGGGGTCACAAAGAGTCGGACACAACTGAGTAATTGAACTGAACTGATCTGAAGTATACCAATAAGAGCTTACTTCATGATTCCATGAAGAAAAAAACCAAAATTGAATATTATACCCAAATACTTGAGTTATTTTTTGTATTTAAAGTTACACTGAGTCTCCTTTTAATAGACGGGCTGCTTTACCAGACTTTGTGCTTTGATAAGAACACACAGTTGTTAGACATATTGGATTCCAGTCTTTCACAATTTTTTTTCATTGACAGTGGAAGTTGACAGACTTGCTGTTCATTATATTACTAATTTACTATCAGTTCAGTTCAGTTGCTCAGTCATGTCCGACTCTTTGCGACCCCATGAATCGCAGCACGCCAGGCCTCCCTGTCCAACACCCACCCCCGGAGTTCACTCAGACTCACATCCGTAGAGTTGGTGATGCTATCCAGCCATCTCATCTTCTGTCGTCCCCTTCTCCTCCTGCCCTAATCCCTCCCAGCATCAGAGTCTTTTCCAATGAGTCAACTCTTCACATCAGGTGGCCAAAGTACTGGAGTTTCAGCTTTAGCATCATTCCTTCCAAAGAAATCCCAGGGTTGATCTCCTTCAGAATGGACTGGTTGGATCTCCTTGCAGTCCAAGGGACTCTCAAGAGTCTTCTCCAACACCACAGTTCAAAAGTATCAATTCTTTGGTGCTCAGCCTTCTTCACAGTCCAACTCTCACATCCATACATGACCACAGGAAAAACCATAGCCTTGACTAGATGGACCTTAGTCAACAAAGTAATGTCTCTGTTTTTTAATATGCTATCTAGGTTGGTCATAACTTTTCTTCCAAGGAGTAAGCGTCTTTTAATTTCATGGCTGCAATCACCATCTGCAATGATTTTGGAGCCCCCAAAATAAGTCTGACACTGTTTCCACTGTTTCTCCATCTATTTCCCATGAAGTGATGGGACCGGATGCCATGATCTTTGTTTTCTGAATGTTGAGCTTTAAGCCAACTTTTTCATTCTCCACTTTCATTTTCATCAAGAGGCTTTTTAGTTCCTCTTCACTTTCTGCAATAAGGCTGGTGTCATCTGCATATCTGAGGTTATTGATATTTCTCCCGGCAATCTTGATTCCAGCTTGTGTTTCTTCCAGTCCAGCATTTCCAATGATGTATTCTGCATATAAGTTAAATAAGCAGGGTGACAATACACAGACAATACACGTACTCCTTTTCCTATTTGAAACCAGTCTGTTGTTCCATGTCCAGTTCTAACTGTTGCTTCCTGACCTGCATACAGATTTCTCAAGAGGCAGGCCAAGTGTCTGGTATTCCTATCTCTTTCAGAATTTTCCACAGATTATTGTGATCCACAGAGTCAAAAGCTTTGGCATAGTCAATAGAGCAGAAATAGATGTTTTTCTGGAACTCTCTTGCTCTCTCCATGATCCAGCGGATGTTGGCAATTTGATCTCTGGTTCCTCTGCATTTTCTAAAACCAGCTTAAACATCAGGGACTTCATGGTTCACGTATTGCTGAAGCCTGGCTTGGAGAATTTTGAGCATTACTTTACTAGCATGTGAGATGAGGGCAATTGTGCGGTAGTTTGAGCATTCTTTGGCATTGCCTTTCTTTGAGACTGGAATTAAAACTGACCTTTTCCAGTCTTGTGGCCACTGCTGAGTTTTCCAAATTTGCTGGCATATTGAGTGCAGCACTTTCACAGCATCATCTTTCGGGATTTGAAATAGCTCAACTGAAATTCCATCAGCTCCACTAGCTTTGTTCATAGTAATGCTTTCTAAGGCCCACTTGACTTCACATTCCAGGATGTCTGTCTCTAGGTGAGTGATCTCACCATCATGATTTTCTGGATTGTGAAGATCTTTTTGTACAGTTCTTCTGTGTATTCTTGCCACCTCTTTTTAATATCTTCTGCTTCTCTTAGGTCCATACCATTTCTGTCCTTTATTGAGCCCATCTTTGCATGAAATGTTGCCTTGGTATCTCTAATTTTCTTAAAGAGATCTCTAGTCTTTCCCATTCTGTTCTTTTCCTCTACTTCATTGCATTGATCATATCACTGCATAATTTGCTATATCACTATAAGACATATTTGCATAGGTCTTATTTCTGAGCTCTCTAAATAAAATAGAGATCCATGTGCCTGTTTTTATGGCAATGCCTTAATGTTTTATTAGTACATTTTTGTGATGTGGTTTGAAATCAGGGCATATAATACCTCCAGCTTTGTTCTTTTTAAAATTACTTTGCGTAATAGAGGTTTTCTGTAGTTCTGTTAAAATTTTAGGATTACTTGTTCTGTAAAAAAATGCTGTTGATTTTTGATAGGGATTGCATTGAGTTTATGCATTCCTTTGTTATTATGGATATTTTAACAATATTAATTCATCTAATTCATAATCATTGAATATATTTACATTCATTTGTGTCTTCAATTTATTTCATCAAACATCAACTTTACAATTTTCATCATACTAGTTTTTCACCTCCTTGGTTAAATTTGTTTTTTTTTTTTTAATTTCAATATTTTTAGTAATGCTTTTAAACCTGCAGAATTATTGTGTTGTTATACTGTAAAATACATCAATTTTAGAACTTGCTGTTCTTCCTTGATTTTTTGTTTATAAGAGAATATTTTATGAACAGATAATTAAATACTTACATGATTTATCCTTCTTTGCTTAATGTCATACTCTATTCGAAATCATTTTACTGCATTATAAAAATGATGAGTGTCAAGCAGAATTAAGCATAGATGCTATTAATGATATACTGCAGGTTCAGAAAAGAAAAAAAAAGGAAGACAATTAAAGCAAAACTGAAACAGACTTACAGATAAAAAGAACAAGCTAGTGACTTACAGAAAGAAAGAAGCTTAGAGATGGACGAAACATGTAGAAGTTTGAAGGTACAGACTGCCAGTTTTATGCTTCCCTCATAGCTCAGTTGGTATAGAATCCACCTGCGATGCAGGAGACCCCAGGTTCATTCCTGAGTTGGGAAGATTCCCTGGAGAAGGAAAAGCTACCCACTCCAGTATTCTTGTGCTTCCCTTGTGACTCAGCTGGTAAAGAATCTGCCTGCAATGTGGGAGATCTGGATTTGATCCCTGGGTTGGGAAGATCCCCTGGAGAAGGGAAAGGCTACTCACTCCAGTATTCTGGCCTGGTACAGTCCATGGGGTTGCAAAGAGTCAGACATGACTGAGCGACTTTTACTTTCATCAGGTTTATATATACTTATATATAATATTATATTATAATATGGTCGACTTCCCTGGTGGCTCAGATGGTAAAGCGTCTGCCTACAATGCACGAGACCCGGGTTTAATCCCTGGGTCAGGAAGATCCCTTGGAGAAGAAAATGGAAACCCACTTCAGTATTCTTGCCTGGAAAATCCCATGGATGGAAGAGCCTGGTAGGCTACAGTCCATGGGGTTGCAAATATGGGTTGTATTATTATACATAATGGTTATACAACATATTAATATTTATTAATGTATAATAATATATTCTACAGTATATTATATACAAATATACTAATATATTTGTATATAATAATATTATAATTAATATGCACTATATAATATCATATAATATAATATGGAGTAGGTTGGAGTGGCAACCCACTCCAGTATTCTTGCCTGGAGATTCCAATGGCCAGAGGAGCCTAGTGGGCTACAGTCCATGGAGTCTCAAAGACTGAACACAACTGAAGTGACTAAGCACAAATAATAACAAGCAATGAAAATCAAAGGTTTAAAGTCAAAAAAACAGATCCATCATGGAGTCAGAATATGACAGGTTCTTTTGTGGATCAGAGATGAGGGAAGGTGAGGAAGCAAAGTAAAAAGGCCATTAATCCTGTAAACATTTAGAAAGGCAAGCTTCAGGCAGGGGATGTGCTCATTTCTTCTTTCCTGCCATCCACAGAGGGACAGGGTTCTGAACAAAGGAATTTTAGATTAGCAGTCAGGCAGAGGGACAGGAGTCTCTGAGGCAAGCTATTAAGTGTGATTATAATAACAAAAGTAACAAAAACAAAGTCAAAGAAACAGTTCCAAAGTGGAGTCAGAATGGGCTTCTCTGCAACATATCGAGGGCTTTTCATCCTGAGATATTGTGACAGCTCAACAAGATAGAATTGAAAATGAAGAAAAATACAGTTTTAGACTATAGGTTAAAACATAGGAAAGGGTGGTTTAAAGGATGAATTATTTTAGGAGAGACTTAAAATCCCCAGGCTTCCCTCGTGGCTCAAACAGGAAAGAAACTGCCCACAATGCAGAAGAACTGGGCTGGATCCCTGAATTAGGAAGATCACCTGGAGAAGGACATGGTTACATTCCAGTATTCTCACCTGGGAAATCCCATGGACAGAGGAGCCTTGCAGGCTACAGTCCGTGGGATCACAAAGAGTCAAACATGACTGAGTGACTTTCACTTCACCTCAAAATCCCTAAATCATAGGGAACACTGTTCAGGATGATGTTTTGAATAAATACGCCTACTTTAGTTTCCTTGAAGAACCTCAGTGAAATTCTAAAAACAGGTAATGGCATTAATAATAGAAGAGCAACAACAAAAAAGCTAACATTTTCATTATAAATGAAAGATAAGTTAGAAAAGTTGATGTCAACTTAATGTAGACTAAAGAGAAACTGTTAGAGAAATGATTATGATAATGATGGTAATAATAAAGATGATGATATTTCTTTCTTTTTTTTTTAAGATGATGATATTTCAAGTCGAATCCTGGAAAAATCACAGACTTGTTGCACAGACAGATATGAGAGAGATCATGATTATACTAATGGGTTTATTAATGGAAGCATAAAGTGAAGGATAGGGAAGCCCGGCATACTGCCGTTCATGGGGTCACAAAGTGTCTGACATGACTTAGCAAATGGACTATGATAATAAAGTGAAGTGAGTCATTCCTTTAATGAGTGCACAAGGGGTGTTTGAAAGAAGAAACTGGCCTACAGATGAGCTGATGGGCTGGGGATGGGAGGTCTGCTCCAATAAAGAATGTGCTGTGGGAGATTGCTTAAAAAAAATATTGCATGGAGCCTCTGGCCTTTAGTCTCCAATACAGAAAACATCATGTTCCCAGTGACAAAGAGCAGACTAAACTTATTCAGTTGCTAAACTGTGTCTGCTCTTTGCAACCCCATGACTGCAACATACCAGGCTTTCCTGTCCTTCACTATCTCCAAGAGTTTGTTCAAACTCATGTACATTGAGTCAGTGATGCCATCCAACTATGGTAGCCCCCTTCTCCTCTTGCCCTCAATCTTTCCCAGCATCAGGGTCTTTTCCAGTGAGTCAGCTCTTCACATCAGATGACAAACAATAGTCCTTTCAATGAATATTTAGGATTGCTTCCCTTAGAACTTACTAGTGTTATTTCCTTGTTGTCCAAGGGACTCTCAAGAGTCTTCTCCAGCACCACAGTTTGAAAGCATCAATTCTTTGATGCTCAGCCTTCGTTATGGTCCAACTCTCACATCCATACATGACTACTGGAAAAACCATAGCCTTGACTAGACAGACCTTTGTTGGGAAAGTGATGCTTTTTAATACACTGTCTAAGTTTGTTATTACTTTTCTTCCAAAGAGCTAGCATCATTTAATTTTATAACTGCAGTCACCATCCACCAGACTAACTACAAATTCACAAATGTACTGGAAAGTTGCAGTGGGACTGTAACCAACCAGCTCAAAAAAATCTAAAGAGAGTTGATGACTGTAGGAAGAAAGGAGATGAGAATTCCTGCTCACCTGGGGTGAACATAACTGAGCACATCTAAAAAGAGTCTATTTTGAGTATCTGAAGAGTTGGTGAGATCTAGGGCAAACAGATAAGACAATATGAAACACTCAGAGGCTGCAGAGATTTGAAATCTGTATTTTCTTGAAGAGTAATCTGACCAAACACTTACAAGGTGGGAACAAATCCCAAAGTATTCATTTCAGTGAAGAGTTTGAGGGAGAGAGGGAAATAGCAGTGGCTTTGCAGAGGTAAGAAACCATGCTTGGAGCCTTCCTTCACTTTTCCACCACAGAACAAATGCAATGCTGCCCTTAAGGTGTTAGTGAATATGGATCAGAGCTGGGAGAAGCTAGGAAGACAGGAGTGAGGAATTAGTACTGAATTCACAACTAGAACCTGGAAACCATAGGTAAACGGAAATCACACTCTTCATTTGTATAAACCATGTGACACATCCAAGGATTCTGTGGTATTCCAATTACACATAGCAAAAGTCTACATATATATATATATATATATATATATATATACATACACACACACACACAAACCATTTTCCCACAGTTATTTACATAAATTCAAATTATTCTTGTTTAGCTGCTAAGTCATGTCTGACTCTTTGTGAGACCATGGACTATAGCCTGCCAGGCTCCTCTGTCCATGGGATTTCCCAGGCAAGAATACTGGAGTGGGTTGCCATTTTTTTTCCTCCAGGTGATAAATTCCAATAGTGTTAACTCCAACAGGACAGGATGATAGCAGCAAAGACAGACAATATTAGGTAACAAAGTTCTAACAGTCATGTTAGGGACAGAGTTTGAGTTGAGACCTGAGTGATAAGAAGTCATCATTCTAGGACTTGAGGTAGGGCCTTTCAGGGATTGGCAACAGCAAATACCAATACTCAAGGGCAGAAATAAAATCAGAAAATTCAGCTCTAAGAAGAATACTAATGTGAGTAGCTTCAGGTCAGAGGGCTTAGTTGTCTGTTGGCAGAGAGAAAAAGAAAGAATTCATCTTACATTACTATGTGCTGATCTGGCCCTTGCTGACTTCTCCAATATGCATCCTGCCACTCTCTTCCCTGCTTGTTGCATATGTCTGTCATCTCTGTTAATACCACTGAAGCAAAAACGCTAGTTACCTAAAAATTCTCACATTCTCCTCCTCCACTCCCAGCCCTTTCTGTAGTGAGTCATTTCCTCCTCCTGTGTCCACAGACACTCATCCCTATGAATGTTTCTTCAATTTCCATCTTGTTTCTTGAGCTGTAACATAATTATTATGCATGTATCACACCCGATGAATCTGAGGTGCAAAGGTGCAAACTGATTTTCTAAACTTTATATGAGGAAGGGATGCAGCTGGGATTTAGAACAAGATGCCTTACTCCAGATACCATGCTTTTAATCAATATACTTTAACACTTTTCCTTGCAACTTTTAACCATAAAATAAAGGAAACATAACAAAAACTTTGTTTCATTTCTAATATAGATTCTGATTAGCTTGGCTTTGCTGAAGTCAATAAAATGCAAATATGTAACTAATCATAATTTAGTATACAACATATTTAGCCTATGGGATGAGTTATTTTGATGACCGCTTGTTCTCCTTAAACATGATTATCCAGTTCACTCTGCTCAATAAAAAAGCTATTCTTACATCCCTGTATGTAATACTTTTTCATTCACCACAGGGCCACACAATTTTCTTTACCAATACTAGAGATGCGAGAGCCATTAGATAGCAATTTGTCATAGGAAGTGAGCTCAACATTTTCTAGCTACTTCAAAAAGAAGCTCCCACATAGCTGAGTGTTGGCTACATAATTCTTTTCTGAACGCTATAGTCCCAGAGTTTCTAATTCAAAGGTAGAGATTTGGGAAGAGAGACAATGAGATTTTCTACATCCTGCAAGTTTTTTGATTTGCTCTGTTTTTAAAAACTAGCTTTGGTTAACTTAAAATTGTTCTTTCAGATTCAATGAATCATAGAGTTAAACTGTATATCCTAGAATCTAACCATAGATCAAGTGCAAACTTTAGTTTGTATAGTTTATATGTATGTGTGTGTGTGCTGTGAGTTTTCCTCTTACTTCATGTATTCATAGATATTTCACAATTGGAATGTCCATAATTGAAATTCATATTGAAAAAGGATTTGCTAGAAGCTAAAAGCAATTGCCACTTATGACCGGAAAGTTTGACTACATAAGCTAACCAACATGGTCAGTGTTTAAATATGAAATTAGATATTTAAAGTTTTGTAGAAACATTATCACTGGCTTTCATTATTCAACCACTATTATTCCATTGATTCAAGGAATAAATATTTAGTTTTTACTTTGAAAGATGTGAAAATCTAATAATTCATGGTATGGTGAACACTTGGATGGAAAACCACTTTGTCACATATATATTTCTGTTTTGCTTTTTATTATCTATATACCTACCTACCTATCTATCCCTCCATCATCTATCTATCCATCTATTTCACCAGCCATCTTTCCATATATATTTATTTATATCAACCTACATCTTTATTCATATACCTCTCAATATTATAAACATGACATAAAGCTTTTGCCCATCTTTCTACAAATGCAGCCATTGGTGACAAGGATACCATGATAGGCAATAATAACCTCTTTTCCTAGCATCTTCCAAAGTAACTTGCTCATAGTAAGAATTTTTTGAATGCTGTTCAGTGAATTAATTTATAATATTTTCTTCTAATAAATTGGCAAGAGCAATCATCAATCTCATATACCAAACAATTCATCTAAATGAACCAGTGGAAAAAGATGAGCTTCTGCAGGAAGATTTGGAAAATGTCAGTATATATAACACTTATATAGTTTAGACCAGTTTCCTGTAACATGTTTTGTTCATTAACAAATATTTATTAAATGTTGACTTGGTACTAGTCGTCTTTTGAAGGGAATGGCATTGAGGAAAAGAAACAAACAAACATATGCAGAAGTGAATCACTATACTGTACACCTAAAACTAATATAGTATGAGAATTCAACTATACTTCAGTTAAGAAAAAAAACTACTTGAGTAAACATGCATATGCCCACAAAAATTTTTGTGCAGATACACATATCACCATTCTTCTGTATGTGATGTTGTGCATAGAAGGGGCACTAGGTACAGTGGAATCTGGAGGTACCGAGTGCAATGAGGATTAACAAGGCTGCATTACTGAACAAATAGAGCAAAGCCCCTCATTCTGGTTACTCTCTAGATGTTGGCACCTACAAAGAGAAAATAGCAAAGATCTTAGAGTGATATCTCTAGCAGCACAGGGAGTTCAGCTTGGTTCTCTGTGATGACCTAGTTGGGGGACAGGAGGAAGGCTCAAGAGGGAGGGTATATATGTATACTTATACCTGATTTATGTTATTATACAGCTAAGTAACACAACACTGTAAAGCAATTATACTCCAATAAAAAATAAAATAATCTTAAAAAATTAAAAACATCTTAGGGTGAAAAGCTAGAAAAGGAAAAAATGAAAAAATAGACAAAAGCAAATGAAAGCACCCTTGGGCTCTTCCAGAGTTTACACTCTAGTTTAACAAGATGACAGCTCACAAGCAATGTGTGTGTGTGTGTAGAGAGAGAGAGAGATAAAACATAATAGAGGAAAAGTCAAAGTTGTATGATCATAATCTTTAATATGATCAGCATGATTTTTGAGTATCATGAAAGAAATGTGGAAATAGAAGAGCAGTTCAAGGTATTAGATACAAATATTGTATTTTTATCTTCAAGTAAGGCACAAATTGTATTCACAGTTGTGGCTTACTGTCACAATCTACAAGATAATTCATATCAATGAAAAGAATAGATTTATAGGAACTGTCATATAATCATTTGATAAGAAAATTGATTGCTTAGTTACCATCATAATTTTAGAGAGGATAAAAATATCTTTGACTTCCCCACAAGCTCTCTTTTTTAACCTGACTTTATGCCTGAAGCAAAACTGTACATTGATTTCCTCAAGCAAATTACTTATACAGAAGTATGATGACAACTCTTCTGGCAGTCCTTAGATAAATCATAAATAATAGTTATTACTGTGTCTATGTCTTTTTGAATTATTTGTTTACAGCTATAGAAACAGATCAGGTTATCTTTAGCCAAATAAAGTAGTCTATGGGAAAAATATGGGATCCCCCAAAGAATCAAAGCAAAGCTATAGTAAGGGATTCTTGAGCAGGTCTTAAACAGGAGAAAATCTGTAGTTCATTATAAATCAATGGAAACTCTCCCTAGCAAACAAAGACAGGTGGAATTACCTAAGTAAATGAATTAACACACTTCTATAGGAACTGTGAAACAGTGAATTCTTGTCTTATTCTTCTCCTTCCAATTAAGACCACTGCACCTTGATACCTCATGCTGGAATTAAGCTGCGTATTTTTACTTTCATACATGCTATACATTATGAAGAAGCCTTGTGGTGGATTACGATGAGAATCATCAGCGGACTGTAATGTTTTCATTGCTTTATTTATCTTTATGTCTTATTTCTACTACACTCTCTAAAAGTGTGTTAGTCTCTCAGTTGTGTCCGACTGTCAACCCCATCGACTATAGCCCACCAGGCACTTCTGTCCATGGAATTCTCCAGGCAAGAATACTGGAGTGGGTAGATACCCTTCTTCAGGGAATCTTCCCTACCCAGGGATCAAACACAAATCTGCATTTCAAGCAGATTCTTTACCAACTGAGCCATCAGGGAAGTCCTAACTATGTTCTCTACTCAATGGTAGTATGGCATTTTAAATATCTTACAATAAAAATACATATTACCAAGTTCTGATCTCTCTTCCTTTATTCTCCTCATCACGTTTATTAGACCAGGCCTATAGTGGTATTTTAGATCCTAATGGGCAAATATAAATTCTTAAATGCAATGTCAAGAACTGGGTCTCTACCAAAATAATCTCAATATTTGCTCACTTTCAAATATTAATGACACATAGTTGAACATGCTGAAGTGCATTGATGTGTGTATTTGATGCATATTATTCACTCATCTTCATATCAATAATTTAACAATTCCTATTTACTCATATATTTAATCATATCATTCAGGGTTTATAGTACAATATTATGACTAAGTTATAACTACCTTAATTTTGTTTTGGATTATAAAACCCTATCTCCCAATCTCTTAATAATTAATCACATCAGCGTCCACTAGGACAGTCTTGTTTAGCCTGTATGTACTGGTCATTACCCTCACAGCATACCATCAGTTCTGCATTTCTGAATTGACAAAATCTTGGGGCTGGTTCTTCTGTTCATTGGAACAGGGAATAATTCAATCAAAGTAGAATTAAAAAATAGAAAGAGCTAAAACAAAATCAAGAACTAGATAAAGAACAAAAAAAAGGCAGGAGAGGGAATGAATAGAGATAATAAAAGCTTACCCTTATTTAAACTAGTGACAGAACAAGGATGATCATAGATATTTCTATTAGGAATCAAGAGCTCATTCCTGAAGACATTAGAAGCTTCTGGCAAAGTAACTGAATTTCAAAACTAATGAAGCTGAGAAGTGCATCAGTCTCCTAATTATTGAGCTTTCTATGACAATTTATTTTCCATCATATTTGTTTCTTTTGGTTTTCCTTCAGCTTGCAGATAGTTTTTGGCCCTCTTCACTTAACATTTTACTGTTCAATGTTTTATCACTTGCTATTATTCAGTATCATTTAATATTTAGAAACATGATCTATTCATACAAATTATTATTTTTTCTACATATGTACATATTTCTACATTTCTCAGTTCTCTGCCTTTTCATTCAATTTAGCTTTTCCTCTCAACGTTTCTATTTCTCTTTTTTGCCATCTCCTTCTCGCTTTCCCTCTTATTTCCACTCCCTTTCTCATTTTCTCTGTTTCTCTCACTTATTATTTTAAAGAAGCTCTGATGTGGGCAAGAGAGAGACAACTTTCCAATTTATTCCTCAGCCAGTGATGAAATATGCCTACAGGCAATACTAGATTGTTGCAGCAAAATAATCTGGAGAGAAGATGAACAATCACATTTTCTGCTGTCACTGTTTATGATGATGGCCTTGCCAAAGTAGTTTACTGGAGCCGATGTCTAAGACAAACTATACACAAGCAAGGCCATCGTTACTTTAACATCACAGTGCAGGGGACTGAGGACTTCAATCTGCAGGTTTGCTTTGGATATTCTTTTTTTTTCAAATAAACCCACTCTACCTTGATTAATAGGTAGTAAGGTAAATCTACTGTTCCATTTTAAAGTAAGTGTCTCAGGGTCAATAATTTAATTTCTCCTACTGGACTTTTTATAGGTACAAAATGGTCAAATGTTTTCTTGCTGAAAATAAATTGTGTGTGTCATGTCCAGCCTGTTTTTTTTTTTCACCCCTGTATATATACGACTTCACTTTCTACAGTCTTGTTTGTTTTAGTGAAGTGAGTTGCTTCATTAGAAGAAGATTATTTGGACTGTCACACATGACCTAAATGTTGGACTTGGTGACATGGTGATTAAATGCTGGATTTTGTTTACTTATAAAAATTGCTAAAAATTTATGCAAAATACTGTACTTATAAGTAATAGACACAAAATAGAAAAACTAAGAAGTCCTCTGGAGAACTAAATTTTGAGACAACAAAAATTCAGATATTTTTCTAAGAGAAAAAAAAATGCTACTACACCTCTGCCTAGTCTTATGAGTCACTTTCACTTTATAATTTCTTTTGAAAGTCCAGCATACTGTATTAAAACATTTAATTACACCCTAAGTTAAAGACATTAATCAAATTGTATAGATGAGGTAAATACTCTAAGGTCTTACTTTATTCTGTTTCTATCCTGAGCCTTCCCATCCTAATAGGGCTTCCATAGCGGTAAAGAACCTACCTGCTAATTCAGAAGACACAGGTTCAGTCCCTGGGTTGGGAAGAGCCCCTGCAGGAGGGCGTGGTAGCCCACTCCAGTATTCTTGCCTAGAAAATCCCATGGACAGAATAGCCCAGTGAGCTACATAGAGTCCATGGGATCCCAAACGACTCAACAGCGACTGAGCAAGCATGCACTCACGCACATGTTATTCTAATAAGATTGTCTACATGTCCCTACTATTGAGATTCCTGGAAACGGGTGCCTTGTTCCTGTCTTTTCCAAGACTAGGAAAAGAGAATTTCTAAGTACTGGAGTAAAATTATATCCCAGGAAAGAGTGAATCCTTCCCCAACACGTGCCTTGGAAAAAACATTTTGGTGAAATGTGTAATGTCCTTCTACAGAAAAGATGGAGGAAAAAAACTCCTAAACTTGGTATTGCCAGGTAAATTAACATTCTTCCTTCAAAACCTCAGTTCCCCACATCAGACTTGTTATATTCTAAGATTTTATTATTACAAAAAAGCAACAAAATAAACACCATTGCAGGTGAGACCAAGTATGGGAAAAACGCAAATAATAATGACTACTAGGGACTAGAATATTCATACCAGGGGGACAAGCTATACAGTTTGGATGACATGAATCCTAATGTGAAAGCTTACTGGAAACAAAATATCCTTCTCATATGCAACTAAAAGCATCAATACCTTCCTTCCACACTCAGATAAATACTGAATTTCATCTCCTTTCTGTTATCCACCTAGGACTTAATGTTCTATTCCCCACTCCAGTACTCTTGCCTGGAAAATCCCATGGACGGAGGAGCCTGGTAGGCTGCAGTCCATGAGGTCGCTAAGAGTCGGACACGACTTCACAACTTCACTTTCACTTTCACTAATGTTCTCTTCTGATCAAAACTCCTCTCTGGCAAGTACTTAATATATATTTATTGTTATTATTATTACGTTAGATCTGTATCATAATTCATATAGTCTGTTACAATTAGTTGTTTGTTTACAAAAATCAATTTCTTATTTGTTCAAATAACTAACTATGCATAGAAAATTATATTCAAAATAAAAGAACAAAAAAGTTCATCTCAAACATAACTCTAAATCCCCCTGAGTTGGGAACAATAGTTTTGTCTATGTTTAACACATATAAAGCATGGAAAATTTCCATGAAAAATTCAAAAGACTTTCATTGACATCAAATATCTTTAAGAGAGAATATTTGGAGGGTTTGTTGTAAATGAATCACAATATGTGGATTAACTTTCCCACATATTATGCAAAATTCAAAAATTATGTGGAAGAGTTTCAAAGAAGTATGCTTTGAGTTTTGTCAATTAAAATTAAGGTAGAATTAGTGAAAAAAATTTTTTTTTCATTTAGTCATTTATGAATGTTAGAGTTAGACTCTAAAGAAAGCTGAGCATCAAAGAATTGATGCTTTTGAACTGTGGTGTTGGAGAAAACTCTTGAAAGTCCCTTGGACTGCAAGAAAATCCAACCAGTCAATTCTAAAGGAAATCAGTCCCTAATATTCATTGGAAGGACTGATGTTGAAGCTGAAACTCCAATACTTTGGCCACTTTATGTGAAGAACTGACTCCTTAGAAAAGACTCTTATGCTAGGAAAGATTGAAGGCGGGAGGAGAAGGGGGTGACAAAGGAAGAGATGGTTGGATGGCATCACTGATTTGATGTACATGAGTTTCAGCAAGCTCTGGGAGTTGGTGATGGGCAAGAAAGCCTGGAGTGCCGCAGTCCATGGGGTTGCAAAGAGTCAGACATGACTGAGCGACTGAACTGAGAATTAGTAACATCTTTAAGAGGTCAACAGCATAGTGAGTTGGTTTGTTTCGAATTCTACAGGCATCTCTACACACTTTGGAAGCAGACACACTCTCCCATGTACTAACTGCATAACTTTGAACAAATTCTTTACTTTCTTGAGCTTCAATGTCCTCATATGTACAATGGAATTAGTAATACTTAACTCACAGTGCTTAACCCACAGCTGTGTAGATTCAGTGCATACTTAATTGCTCAGTTGTGTCCAACTCTTTGTGACCCTTTGGACTGTAACCCACCAGGCTCCTCTGTTATTGGGATTTTTCAGGCAAGAATACTAGAGTGGGTTGCCACTTTATTCTCTGGTGTGGATTCAGTAAAAATGTTTAATTTATGCATAACACTTAGAAGATATGTATACTTGTATGAACATATGTCTTAATTGTATAAGTGTGTATATATGTGCTTTATATGTGTGAATGTGCATGGGTAAATATGTGTGTGAGTACATGGTATTTACAAAGGTGTGTGTAAGTATGTGTGTTTATATGTGTGTATGTATACACAAGACTCTTTGAAGGTAATTATGTATGTGCATGATTGTGCAAATGTATGATAGTGTGAGTGTGTCAGTATGTACATACATGTATTTATGTGCCCATATGCTGGATCCCTCTTTTCACTGTAGAAGTAATAGGTTGTGAACTATAAAAATCAGTTGGATAGAATGTGCAATGGTATTAACCTGGCACCTATATTGGAGTTTTAAAAAAACTTTATTGACTTTATACTGATAATAACACTTAGCATGAGTTTTAAATTCTTAATAAAGTTTAATAATATGATGCAATGTTGTTGACTATAGAAACAAAGTTGTATAGTAGATCTCCAGGGCTTGCTGATGCCACTTAACTGAAAGTTTATGTCAATAAATTAGTAACTTCTGTTCTTACTTCTCCACCAACCGCTGGAAACCACCATTTCACTCTTTGATTCTATAAATCTGACAGTTTTCCATATCTCATATAAACGGAATCATGTAGTTGTTTTTCTTTGACTGGCTTACTTCTAAACTCTTTTCTTGACTCCACCTTCATTCCTATCTAGTTAACTCCCACACTATCATCAAAGCTAGCTTGCTTTTTAACAAAACTTAACCATGTGCTCGGAGAAGGCAATGGCACCCCACTCCAGTACTCTTGCCTGGAAAACAACATGGAAGGAGGAACCTGGTGGGCTGCAGTCCATGGGGTCGCTAAGAGTCGGACATGACTGAGCGACTTCACTTTGACTTTTCACTTTCACGCATTGGAGAAGGAAATGTCAAACCACTCCAGCGTTCTTGCCTGGAGAATCCCAGGGATGGGGGAGCCTGGTGGGCTGCCATCTGTGGGGTCGCACAGAGTCGGACATGACTGAAGCGACTTAGCAGCCGCAGCAGCGACCAGTTGCCACGGGTGCTTCCCAGGTGGTGCTAGTGGTAAAGAACCTGCCTACCAACGCAGGAGATGTAAGAGCCGTGGATTCAATCACTGTGTCCGGAAGATTCCCTGGAGCAGGGCTTGGCAATCCACTCTAATATTATTGCCTAGAAAATCCCATGGACAGAGGAGCCTGGCATGGTACAGTCTATAGCATCGCAGAGTTGCACATCACTGATGAAACTTATATGCAGAGTACATCATGAGAAATGCTGGACTGGAAGAAACACAAGCTGGAATCAAGACTGCCAGGAGAAATATCAGTAACCTCAGATATGCAGATGACATCACCCTTATGGCAGAAAGTGAAGAGGAACTCTTGATGAAAGTGAAAGAGGAGAGTGAAAAAGTTGGCTTAAAGCTCAACATTCAGAAAACAAAGATCATGGCATCTGGTCCCATCACTTCATGGGAAATAGATGGGGAAACAGTGAACACAGTGTCAGACTTTACTTTTTGGGGCTCCAAAATCACTGCAGATGGTGATTGCAGCCATGAAATTAAAAGACGCTTACTCCTTGGAAGAAAGGTTATGACCAACCTAGATAGCATATTCAAAAGCGGAGACATTACTTTGACGACTAGGGTCTGTCTAGTCAAGGCTATGGTTTTTCCTGTGGTCATGTATGGATGTGACAGCTTGACTGTGAAGAAGACTGAGCACCAAAGAATTGATGCTTTTGAACTGTGATGTTGGAGAAGACTCTTGAGGGCCCCTTGGACTGCAAGGAGATCCAACATGTCCATTCTGAGGGAGATCAGCCCTAGGATTTCTTTGGAAGGAATGATGCTAAAGCTGAAACTCCAGAACTTTGGCCACCTGATGTGAAGAGTTGACTCATTGGAAAAGACTGATGCTGGGAGGGATTGGGGGCTGGAGGCAAAGGGGATGACAGAGGATGAGATGGCTGGATGGCATCACTGACTCGATGGACATGAGTCTGAGAGAACTCGGGAAGTTGGTGATGGACAGGGAGGCCTGGCATGCTGCGATTCATGGGGTCACAAATGGACATGACTGAGCTGAACTGAACTGAACTGAACTGAAGCAACTTAGCATACAGGTATGCACCATTTTCCATGATTTTATAAAATATGAAAGGGAGTTCAGGATTTGGAGAAGAAAATTTGAATATGTACTTCTCAAGGGCCATATTTGTTTGGGTAAATGTCCACTGTCCAATTTTTAACACAGCTTATGTTAAGAGTAGAGTGCACAAAAGTATCTGGTGAATTGAATAATTAATTAAGAACAATATCTCCTTAAAGAGACAACCTATCATTTATAAATTCCTACTAACAAAAAGAGAAAGCAGTACTTAGTATATTGTGAGTTTTCAAAATATTATTTGAATTAACAGCTGTGAAAACACTGATGATTCACTCTAAAGTGTAAAATAATTATAATAGCTTAAATGTCTCAGTTTTAAGGATGATTCTTATTTTGAGAAAATCAGATCTGCAATATCCAGCACAAACTTTAATGGTATAAAAATACTAATAGCATGAAGATGAATTTGAAAATGAATTTAAAAAGTGAAAAACAGGCAGTGATGAATGCCATAACTAATGCTTTAACTTCTACAGAAACTCAACTGAATTCTCAGAAAATTATAATAATTTAATTTCCCTTGAATGGAACTCTTTCAGAATTGTGAATGTTAAAACTCTCTCTGAGAGATGAGGCATCTTTGGGAAAGATGTTTTATTTTTCCAGTGAGATAACTAACAGAAAGGGCTGTCTTTCCTTTGCTGGGATGTGTCCTGATAGGCTGGGCTAATCAGAACTGCTGCAACTGTTTTGCTACCTGTATTAAAGTGAAATCAAATTAAGAATGGCACCATTTGATGTTTAAAGGGGACTTCCCTGGTGGCCCAGTGGTTCCACTGCATGGGGCATGGGTTTGGCCCCTGGTCAGGGAACTAAACATTACACGTGTTTAAAAAAAAAAAAAAAAAAAGATGTTTAAAGAAGCTACATCCTTGAAAATATTGTTGAATGGATGACTAATTCACCTATTTTTTTTTCTGTGTCTTTAGTTTCCTTTCAACCTGATTTATTTGCATACTTTGTAACCTGCCTAAAAAATAGGGTATTAGACTAAAATACCAAGGTTTCATGAGCTATATTTTTAACATAATAAAGTTAATACTTGATGGATTACTTAATTAGAGCTATTTTAAATTAGTGAAGTGTTAATTGCTCAGTCATGTCCGACTGTTTGTGACACCATGAACTTTGTGACACCTACCAGGCTCCTCTATCTGTAGAATTCTCCAGGCAAGAAATTTGGAATGGTTAGCTATCCACTTATCCAGGGGATTGTCCTGACTCAGAGATCAAATCTGGGTCTCCTGCATTGCAGGAGTCACCAGGGAAGCCCAACTTCTCTTCCACTTATAGCTTGTACTTTATTTTTAATACCTTTAATTCATAAGAGATGCCTGTGTGCTAAGTCTCTTCAGCTGTGTCCAACTCTTTGTGACCCAATGAACTATAGCCTGGCAGGCTCCTTTGTCCATAGGATTCTCCAGGCACGAATACTGAGGTGGATTGCCATGCCCTCCTCCAGGGAATCTTCCCAACCCAGGGATCAAACTGCTGTCTCTTATGTCTCCTGCATTGACAGGCAGATTCTTTACCACTAGCACCACCTGGGAAGCCCCATTTACAAGACAACCAATCATAATAGAGTTAATTATGCACTTCCATTAATAATATACACCTTAACATGCAAACATATGAAAATTCTCTCCTTTTCTCTCCATAAGGTATAAATACACTTAAGAAAGAAAAAAGCAATTACTAAGGAAGGAAAAATGGAGAAGACAATGGCACCCCACTCCAGTACTCTTGCCTGGAAAATCCCTTGGACGGAGGAGCCTAGTAGGCTGTAGTCCATGGGTCGCTAAGAGTAAGACACGACTGAACGACTTCACTTTGACTTTTCACTTTCATGCATTGGAGGAGGAAATGGCAACCCACTCCAGTCTTCTTGCCTAGAGAATCCCAGGGATGGGTGAGCCTGGTGGGCTGCCATCTATGGGGTTACACAGAGTCAGACACGACTGAAGCGACTTAGCAGCAGCATCAGCAAGGAAGGAAAAAAAACAATTAGTAAATTACTTTGTTATATGTTTTTTATTTTCTACATGAGATAGTATATCAGTGTGGATGTCTTTGATCATCCACTTTGTCATAAAATCACACCTAATTTCTTAAGTGGTTTAGCAAACTGGGACTTCCCAGGTGGCTCAGTAATAAAGAATCCAGCTGCCAAGCAGAAGACACAGGCTCGATCCCTGGGTCAGGCAGATTCCCTGGAGAAGGAAATGGCAACCCACTCCAGTATTCTTGCTTGGGAAATTTCATTAACAGAGTAGCCTGGCGGGCTACAGTCCAAGAAGTCACAAAGACTTGAACATGCCTTAGCAACTAAATAGCAGCACAGCAAACTGACACATACATGTTGACCACCTAATACTATTTTTTCACTATCTTCTGAAAAAGGTTAAGGTAAGGTAGAATTGAATTGAGTATCTCTTTTCTTTAAACTCTGTGTGGCAAATTTTGAAAGCTCAACAGAGTAAACATGTGTACTTTAAAAAACACAGTGACAATGAATGTTTGGTTATGCTTATTACTTAGAGGGGTAAGTTTCAGGAATTGTTTGACACTACTCAAGTCATCTTAATCTGGGTAGCCTTAATTTTTCTAAGATTACTGATATTATCTTTGAGAGAATCAAGCAAAGGTTCCAGTGTTCTTTCCTAGCACACTTTTTTATTTTTCAAACTTTTTGATACAGGACAGAGATTTATCAAATTGTTTAAAAGAGCATCAGCACAGTTAAATCTTGCCTAATTCTAATACCAATCATGGATGGAAAATGGGGTTTTTTACTTCAACTTGTTACAGGAAGCTGTATTACAAACTTGGAAGAATTATAAAGACTAATAAATTGTACAGGCATTTGTTCTCAAATTCTATAATTTTCTCTTTGATAGAAACTGAGTTAAAATATAACATGCAATTGTTCACTATAAATCCGCAAAACTATGTACAATTGATGGATCAAGAAGTTGTAAAATATATTAAATTCACAATCAGCAAAAACTCAGAGATCAAGTAAAAATACCAATCTGATACAAATTCATAGAAAATGTCCTAAACTTGAGTACATATTAAAGTAGCTCAAGGCATAATATAAATCTCAGCAGATAACCATGAAGAATTAGGAATGAGGAAATGGTTTTGCATTCCTTATCATGTTTTCTATTTGAAGTTGCCTAATTTGTATTCTCTATGAGGCTTCTTTCTGTATGCAAAATCTTTATTCTGATCGGAAATGAGAAATGAATCCAAGTATCATTTTGTTGACTTGGCTTAGTCTAGCATTTTTTTTTTCTTAAATTACATTGGATGCCTTTCTCATGAGGCAGAGATGGTAGTCAATTCTTAGTGTAAGAGCAATAACTTCCTTCTCAATAAACATGTGCACATTTAGAATTCTCCTATTAGTTCAGTTCAGTTCAGTCGCTCAGTCATGTCTGACTCTTTGCGACCCCATGAATCGCAGCACGACAGGCCTCCCTGTCCACCACCAACTCCCGGAGTTGACTCAAACTCATGTCCATCGAGTCAGTGATGCCATCAAGCCATCTCATCCTCTGTCGTCCCCTTCTCCTCCTGCCCCCAATCCCTCCCAGCATCAGAGTCTTTTCCAATGAGTCAACTCTTCGCATGAGGTGGCCAAAGTACTGGAGCTTCTTCAGCTTTAGCATCATTCCCTTCAAAGAACACCCAGGGCTGATCTCCTTCAGAATGGACTGCTTGGATCTCCTTGCAGTCCAAGGGACTCTCAAGAGTTTTTTCCAACACCACAGTTCAAAAGCATCAATTCTTCATTGCTCAGCTTTCTTTTGGTACTATACACATAAACACATTTTTTTTTAAAGAATCACCTTTACCTATTAATGTCCTGCCTCTTAATCAAACATTTCACTAGGAGAGTGTCTGGTATATAAAATTAATGTCAAAGAACAGAATATTTCTTAGCTAAAATAATTAAGGAAGTTCAAGAGGACAGGGAGGCCTGCTGTGCTGCAATTCATGGGGTTGCATAGAGTCGGACACGACTCAACGACTGAACTGAACTGAAGAATGGAATCAGACATAACAATATAAACTTATCTCAAGCATTTGATTTTACTTATTTTAATCTAAAATTGTAAGTATGCAATTTGCTACATGCAATTAATACTAATTGCTAATTAGTTAGCAATTAGCAATAATTGCTAATTAATACTTGCGATGTTACTTTTTATGTATCAAGGGCTTCCCTACTGCCTAAGCTGGTAAAGAATAAACATGCTATGTGGGAGACCTGTGTTTGATCCCTAGGTTGGGAAGATCCCCTGGAGAAAGGAATGGCTACCCATTCCAATATTCTGGTCTGGAGAATTTAATGGACTGTATGGTCCATGGGGTTGCAAAGAGTCAAACATGACTGCGAGATTTCACTTTCAGTTCACTTCAATTTACTGAGTGCTAGGAACAAAGTTATTTTTAAAAGTTAATATCTTTTTTAGTAGATAGACATTTCTTTAATGAAGTAAAGGAATTTTTTTTTAATATGGGTTCAACTGATTGGGGTTCAAACACATATTGTTTCTATACACCTCACCAGTGGCGCATTTTCTAAGAAAATCTGCAAGTTTCCATTTCTTTAAAGTAGCCTGAAAATTTTGTCAGTGGCACAGGAATCTGAAGTCAAGATTCCTTTGAAAGTTTACCCCTTATTTTCAATATTTACATTTTGTTGTCCATGCCTTTTTAAAAAACTTTAAAATTTTAATTTATTTGCATTCCTTTAGTCTTTCTTGGCTAATCAACTTTGTTTCCATAGGGAAAATAGCATTCATGCTCATATTTTATTTGATGTTTTATTTGTCTAAATTATGGAATTAAAATATTAATTGAAAAATTCCCTGCTGATCTAATGGTTAGGACTCCATCCCTTTCTCTTAAAGGCATGAGTTCAATCCTTACCTAGGGAACTAAGTTCTGTACAGTGTGGCCAAAAGATAAATTACATATATATATATATGAAAGTGAAGTTGCTCAGTCGTGTCTGACTCTTTGCAACCCCATGGACTGTAATCTACCACACTTCTCTGTCCATGGGATTTTCTAGGCAAGGGTACTGGACTGGGCTGCCATATCCTTCTCCAGAGGATCTTCCTGACCCAGGGATCAAACCCAGGTCTCCCTCATTGTAGGCAGATGCTTTACCAGCTGAGCCACCAGGAAATGTGTATATATATATATATATATCCTTTGAACATGAAATAGTAAAGTTTGGGAAACAATGCAAAAGGATTCTTGGTGAGTCTAAAATGCATATGCCAAGAGAAGTACCAGGCCTAATGGAATGAGCACCAGGTGGGAGAGGTGCTAGGGTGAACAAATGCTTCACTGGATCTTAGCCAGAAGGCCGAGAAGCGATAGTGGGATAGACAGAGAGAAGAGAGCGCAGGCTATAATGGCACTAAATTACAAGCAGGCTTCTTATGAGATCTTTTGCTGTATGTTTACCAATCTTAAAAATGTGCACCCCCTCATGTACACTAATTTCACATTCTATCCCACACTTAATCCTACTGTCTTAATGGTATTATACTACTGTCAGCTTTACTTCATAGATATTGGTCTTGAGGGTTCCGGTTGGTAATATTATAGTTCTATTAAACAAACAAACAGAGCAGAAATTGAACCTCTCTCCTGTTTCTAGAACCATTCTAAATAGACACAAACAAGTATACCAGAATCTGTGAGCCTGTTGAGACAAAGATCAAGACACTTCAAATGGATAAGGAAATAATTGATCGTGTTTAGGAAACTGCAAAGAAAATTATGACATGTAGACAGCATTTGATAGGAACATATCTATGAATATTCTAATCAGTCTTTCTAGTCTAGACTTATACTGAACATCCTTCAAGGAGTAGAAACATTTAGAAGAAAAACATTGTTTATGAAAAGCTGTTTTTTTTTCTTATTATTCAAAATGGGCACAGCTTTACTAAGACAGTAAGGGAGCAATTTTTTTTTTTTGAGATTGTATTATCCAGTATTATGTTATTGAAAATTATTAACAACTATGATAAATTTAATCCTGTTGACATTCAAATATTTACCTTTATTTAATTCTCATCTCAATAATGATATAGTTGATTCCATCTGACAGTAAATATCTGTCTCTCTTTTTTAATCTTCTAAAATATCTGCTACGTTCTCCTGTCACTTTCATTTCATCTGAGCTCTACTGTGAAAGGCACCTTGGTGAACAATAGTACACAGCTGGATAGTGTGTAGACTCTGGAACCAAACAGCCCCAAATGAATTCTGTCTGTAACACCTGGCAGTGATGTAACTTTTGGGCAGGCAGCTAAATTCTATATACTTAATTTGCTCATCTGCAAATTGAGATAATAATACTGCTTACTTCAACAGAATGTTAAAAAGTTTAAGTAATATATAACACTAAAAATACCACCTGCATCAATAAATGCTACAAGTGTTGGTTACTAGTACCCACTTTTATTTTATTTAGATACTTGAATAATTATTTGATTTACTATATAGACTATTACACTGTGATAAATGAGAATAAAATTATATGAACTATTTATTTTTATGTAAGCACAAGTTATTATTTTCCAAAAATTCGAACTCAGCCATCAATGCACACTTCTGTGTTTCACTACAAATACAGTCTAGATTAAAGAACAATCTACAAGTTAAGGAAGAGCTAAATTTCTCTGCTTCAAATGTGCAAAATCCTTTTGATTATCTGTAATACTGATTTTTCAGAAATTATTTAACTCCGAGTGATAATGTTTGTATCTCTGATCCTTAATTCAGCAGATTCAAATACGCCAAAATACAGAAAATATTAGAAAGAAGAAATGTTAAATTCCTTGTAGGTTTAACCCTATGTTTCCTGTGTCCAAGAGTAAAGGAAGACTGCCCAAAGTCTTTAAAAGTGACTTAATGAGTCCTTTTCTCACTAAAATGTTAAATGATGCAAAAACTTAAAGGACCCAGAATTTATATACATTCTGTGAAGTCACTGGATTCCAAGACAGGCACAGGTGCTAAATAATTATCAATGACTGTCACAATTTGATTAAACATCTTTTGAAAGGAGCTGTCATACTCTGGTATAAAATAACCCCTCAGGAAAGTACAGATCACTGTGTCAGTAAAAACAGAGAAAAATAGCTAAGTACACAAAAAAGAATCATCTTAAAGACAGAAAGAAAAAGGGCAATGAGTTCAAAGAGAAGAATCATCTGTTAAAAAGGATACACGATTATAATTTTTGCAATTTGTGTCTTTTCCTGGCTTTTTCATATTCTTTCTCAAGAGTTTGAGAAAGTCATTTAATCAATTCCAGTGCCTTATTTATAAAATAGCTGTGTTTTAAAAGTTTGATAAGCTAAAAATACGTATATTTATATTTGTAATTCATGTATCTTACTTGAGGCTTTAAAAATTTCACTCTAATGTAGTTTTCCACTTCATTCTCCCAATCCTTAGTTTTGCAATTATTACTCTTTTCCACCTTTTCCTTCTCTTTTTATCCTTCTACTATTTTTACTGAGGTGATCCAAATTTTGTGGCCAGAAGTTTATACAAATCTGAGGAACCTCCTTAAGAAAAATCATACAAATGTGTAAACATAAGAGTGCCATAAAAGTGACCTTCTAAATGAAGGTTCTGAAGTATAAGCTTCCTTAGTTTCATTATTAATTCACCATGTCCATAATGACTTACCAGCACTCACCCATATTCACTAATATGTTATTTGCCAAGCAGTGCTAAATTCTCTAAGCATATTATTTCACCTGATACTCACAGGGGCTCTGTTAGAGACTATTATCTCATTAATCCCTTTGAATAGGTCCAAAATCATTCCCACCTCTGCTGACTCTATCAACCTGTCCCAAGCCACCTGGAATTACTAGGGTATCTGTCTAATAACTCTTCTTACTTGTATCCATGATCCTCTTCAGTCTATCTTCAATTCAATGGCCAGAGATCATGTTTAAAATCAGCTATTACATATCCTCTGATCAAAATTTCCCAGTAGTTTATTTTTTTCTCCAGAGAAACTACTTTTTGCAATAGTAAACCACAGTTCCACCATCAAAAATTCTCAAGCTCATCCTGACCTCATCATCTGCTACCTTCCTAACAAACCTGCTGTAGTCATACTGGTTAGCATTCTTGCTGCTACCCAAAGAATGTGTTAGTGGAAAGGGACATTGGAATCATATAATGAGATTTGTATTACTTTAGTCATCTCTGGAAATCTGGAGTTTTCTTTGAAAGATAGTATCTTCACTTGATGTGTTACTTCATTCATTTATTCATGCATTTATTTTACTTTTATTTGATTTTGAGGCTAAATAACAGATTGCCACTGTGGACAAAAAGATGATGAAAAAGTGAGGCATCCAAGTAGTGAGAGATGGCAAGGGAGCATATGAAAAGAGGCTGGTGAGTAGGAATAGAAGCAGTACCCAGCCTTGTCATACAGAGTCAGCAATGGGGATTCACTAAAAAGTGACAAGTAGGTGCCATGATAAGGTTTTGAAAACATTTCTTTTCAATTGTTAGAAATAAAAGGTATCCTGCTATATACAGGAAGCTCAGCTCCATTCTTTGTGGTGGCCTGGATGAATGAGATGGGTGAGAGGTTAGGAGGGAACTCCAAGAAGGAGGTGATATATGTACACATATAGCTGATTTACTTCGCTGTACAGCAGAAACTAACAAAACATTGCAAAACAACTATACCCCAGGCAAGATTAAAAAAAATAAAGAAAAATTATCTTAGAAATGTATCAATACTGTCA
The DNA here is from genome assembly GCF_016772045.2 of Ovis aries. NCBI lineage: Eukaryota > Metazoa > Chordata > Mammalia > Artiodactyla > Bovidae > Ovis > Ovis aries. The sequence goes on from NC_056054.1 coordinate 134,310,650, forward strand.
TCCAACGAATAACAACACAGCATATACTGGGCACTTACAATAAAATGCTTTTATTATCTTTGCTCTTTGGGGCACTCTCTATGTGGCTGTTTTCCATCTGTAAAATGGATACATACTAACGCTTCTAACACTGAGTGATTGTAACAGTTAAATGATGTCAGCTTTGTAAAGAGCTTAACAAAGTCTTGCCCTTATGCTTTGCTGTGCTGTGCTTAGTCCCTCAGTCATGTCCGATTCTTTGCGACCCCATAGACTGTAGCCCACCAGGCACCTCTGTCCATGGGGATTTCTTAGGCAAGAAGACTGGAGTGGGTTGCCATGCCCTCCTCCAGGGGATCTTCCCAACCCAGGGATTAAACTCAGGTCTACCTCATTGCAGATGCATTCTTTACTGTCTGAGCTACCAGGGAAGCCCTAACAAAGTCCCATTGAAATAAAATTAACAGTACATAATTTATATTTATATGATATTTATATAAATGTAATACATGTTTCTCATTTCTATAACTTTAGTTTATTATAATAGTTTAAAAACTATTCTCACCATTTCCTAAATTTGGTTCTTCATCTATATGTTGCAAACTTGTCTCATTCTAGTAAAATCTTATTTGGTGATCTTAATCATATACTGAGAGCTTTCAACTATTATTAATCATTTGTGAAATGAGTAAGTTACCTGTTAGTAAGATAGTCTGAAAATAGTCTTCTCTTACTAAATGAGGCCAACAGACATAAATCATGTACATTCATAAATTTACTCCTCAATCTACTTGTGTAATTCGTGTAATATTCCCAAGCTGGAAACATGAAAAGTGAATGCCACTTTTTTTTTGATACTAAACAGTCAATTTTAGTCTATTATGGCTTAACAAATAAAAAGTTCTATATTATCAGGAATGAAATATTTTTTTCAATTTATGTGAGGTTGGATTCTATTTCCCTTAAGACAACTAAAAATGTGCTATTTTTCTTCATGACTTTAAACATACAGTTATTATAATTTATATTTAAAAATTTTCATTTTTCCTTCCAGAATTAGAGAATTTAATTACATCACTATTTATATTAGGATTATCCAGAGAAAACACAACCAGTAGAAGATCTGTCTCTCCATCCATCCATCATCTATCTATCTAGCGAGAAAGAGAGAGATTAATTATAAGGAATTTTTGCATATGACTAAATCCCAAAACTTCAGTAAGTAAGGGACGAAGGATTTGTTGTTGTTCAGTTGCCAAATTGTGTCCAACTCTGCAACCCCATGTTTTGCAGCACTCTAGGCTTCTCTATCTCTCATCCTCTCCTGGAGTTTGCCCAACTTCATGTCCATTGATGATGCCATCCAAATGTCTTCTCCTTTGTCATCCCCTTCTCCTTCAGCTTTCAATCTTTCCCAGCATCGGGTTCTTTCCCAGTGAGTCAGCTGTTTGCATCAGGTGGCCAAAGAATTGGACACAAGATAGCTGATAGTTTAAGTTCATCTGAGTTGGAAGGCTTAAAAACGATTAGTCAACACTGTGATTCATTGTCCAAGGTCAGTAGAAGACAGATGTCTCAGTGCAAGTCACAAATTTCTCTGATAGCCTTTTTATTCTATCCTGGTTTTCAAATGACTGGATGAGAACCACCCTCCTTGGAGAAGGCAACTCACTCCACTCTACTCATTCTATGAATTCAAATGTTAATCTCATTTAGAAACACCATCTCAGACACATAAAGCTTGATCAAATGTCTGGACACTCTATGGAGCAGTCAAATTGACACATAAATCATTATATCTATAAAACTGAGGGAAGTGGTCAATTGTATTGGTATCAATTGAACAGTGGTATCAAAGACATAATTCAGAAAGTAACACTGAAAATACAGCAGGGGGTTGGTGTTCTATGTGATATGATACTGATTGTACTTTGCACCCCTGTAACTTCTAAACAATGATATGTGTATGCGTTTGTGTGTTTAGTTGCTCAGCTGTATCTGACTCTTTGTGATCCCATGGTCTGTAGCCTGTGAGGCTCCTCTAAACATGAGATTTTCCAGTCAAGAATATTAGAATGGGTTGCCATTTCCTCCTCCAAGGAATCTTCACAATTCATGGATTGAACCTGCGTCTCCTGTGTCTCCTGCATTTGAGGCATATTCTCTACCCACTGAGCCATCAGGGAAGCCCTCTAATCAATGATAGATAACACCAGATTAATGCTACAAAATAAGGAAAATGCTCTCCCTAATATACATGCTCAATACACAATAATTTTTGCTGCCTTTTGCTTAAGTGATATAATCTCTGTGAGAAGATTGAACTGGGCAGATTTTGTGTTCCACAGATGTTCATAGGAATATCTCCTATCTTGCACGTGCTTCTTGCAATGTGACTGACATTCTTTCGATCAAAAGATGAGGGTCTATAATTTTTCCTGTGAATCTGAGTGGTGGACTTTTGATTATAGCTGGACTGTTGTGCTTAGTCATTCAGTCCTGTCTGACTCTATGTGACCCCATGGACTGTAGTCCAGCAGGTTCTTCTGTCCATGGGGATTCCCCAGGCAAGAATACTGGAGTGAGTTGCCATGCCCTCCTCCTGGGGATCCTCCCAACCCAGGGATCGAACCCAGGTCTCCCTTATTGCAGGCAGATTCTTTACCATCTGAGCCACCCAGGAGGCTGGTTCATATAAGGAAATTGGAGAACTTTAGAACCCTGAGTGATAATGTTACAAATCTAAAACTACCAAGGTATGAGGAAACCCAAAATATGTGAAATAGTGTTCTGGCTGACAGAGCCAGTAGAAATACCTAATTACTGCCAGAATCAACCCTAGAAATGAGTGAAAATGCCTTCACACAATTCCTTTGCCCAGAAATTGAGATCTCACAGGAGTAGCTTCTGAAATTGAGCAGATGGAAATTCCTTCTTTTTTTTCTGAATTGCTGACACAAAATATTGGTAATCATAATAATATGATTGTTTTAAGAACAGAATTTTGGGATGATGATATGCACTTGTAAACAAATGCAAACTGCAAGTAGTATCTGCCATAATCAAAATTTAATTCATATGAAATTGGCTTTAAGTCTTGAGATTACTAATAATTAAAGCCTAAAATGTTTTTAGAATAGTATTAAAATAGTATCGGTGCAGCCTAAATGGCATGGAGGAGTCTGTTGGTAAAAAGCTTAAAGGAGATTAAGGGAAATGGCATTGGGCACTAGAGGAAAGGGGACTTGCCATATAGTTCCAGGGAATTTGGCAATATGCTTGCCTGAATGTGCAAAATAGAAATCATATCTAATTAACTTAATCACATAAAGAGATCTCCAGGCAGATTGTAGAAGACGCCACCTGGCCTTTTCTCTCTGCTTTAAATAAAATTTAAATAAAGAATGAACTGTTACATATTTTAAAAGTCAGAATTTGTAGAATTCTAAATTAAAACTGTATCTTGTTGCCAAATTTTCCAGATGACAAATCATTCGCCAATTAAGAAATAGCTTTCAGGCAAGGATTCAATTCATGGTAGAACCATAGCTTCCTATGTTAAGACCTTAAAAGTTTTAAGATGATACTTCACACAACCTTCTAGATAGACAGAAATTCCTCTAAAAATCACAAGGTAGTAACACAGGTCTTTTCTGTTAAACAAAAGGATTTCTAAGAATTTTCTCTCAGTAGTATCACTGAGAGACCAAATCAAAAGGGGATACTATTGATGAGATTTAGGGGTGTGATTGTTATCTATGAAATGGTTTATAAACTAATACATGTTTAAAGGGATCATGTCAACTTGCAGTGAAAAGGAAATAGATAATATAAATTAATATTATTTTGACCCATGCACTTCTATAAGCAAACAATATAATGAAAAAAAAAAAAGAAAAAACATCCCAATATATACATACATGCCACTTCTTGTGAAAAAGGAGGGTTAACTTAGATGTTGTAATTAGAAGCCTAGAAGTCTCACTCAGAATGAAAAACAGTCTTTACTGTGCTCAAAATATCCTGTACTTTCTGAATGACAGGATACTAAAGCATCGTTTCCATACTTTTCACTTGTGTAATAAGATAATTGACCCAAATTCTTTGTCAAGTGGCTTTACAATGCTCTTTCATTGTGTGTTAAATATATGTCTTTCAAACGCTATTAGACTTGGCCACAAGACCTGCTTTGGCCAGTGGAATGCAAGCATATTTGACATGAAGAAATGCCTAAAATAGGCTTCCATAGTCTGACTTTCCATCTGTCATTTGGCCCTTGAGGAACATGCTTCAACTGCAAGTCCAAACACCAACTAATGAAGGAGATCTAATTATAAGCCAAAGCCACCCAGCTCTCCTCCTAAAGTAGAGCCCCCAGTCTGGTGGGGGTTAAGCTAGGGTCAGCTAGGTCAGCAGACCCTCACAGATAACAGCAGACCTGGGAGTATAAGAATATGTTTTTGTTGTAAACCAGACATCTGCATGCCAGTTTTCTCATTTTAATCAAATAAATTTTCACAAATAATATCTCTACCTCTTTCCCACATGTTTTAACCATTTTGATTTTCCTTCATTGTGTTAGTTTCATAATCGTGTCTGACTCTTTGCGACCCAATGGACTGTAGCCTGCCAGGCTCCTCTGTGCATGGAATTCTCCAGGAAAGAATACTGGAGTGGGTTGCCATTTCCTTCTCCAGGGGATCACCCAGGGATCTAACCTGGGTCTCCCATATTGCAGGCAGATCCATAGTGCTTACATACCTGACATATTGCATATTTATTGTTATTTTCTTTTCATTTCCAGGTTATCCCTCTCAAACATGCATAAACTATGAAAACAGGGACTATACGTTGTTTTATGGTCTGTTCACAACACTGAAAACATTGACTGACTCAATAAGCTCATTAAACATTTTGAATATGTAAATAAAATACACAGTGTTTGCATGCTAAGTCGCTTCAGTCATGTTCAACTCTTTTCAACCCTATGCACTGGAGTCCTCCAGGATGCTTGGTCCATGAGATTCTCTAGGCAAGAATACTGGAGTGGGTGCCATGCTGTCTCTTAAATCTTCTGCATTCGCAGGTGTATTCTTTACTAGTGCTACCTGAGAAGCCCAAAATATACAGTACTTAGTGTTAATTTGACGTAAGTTCAAATCTGTGTTTCTGCCCAGAGTGACCAATGTACATCTGAAAAATATTGACTTATGTAAAGTAGAAGATTATTAGGGGTCTAAAATATTGATGTTTTCTTTTCATATGATATGACTCTTGTGGGTGTGGATGTATCAATAGTGTTAAAATGGAATGCAATTTAGAGAATATTTTTCTATAATGTCAGTTTATTTTATGGCTCACCAGAGACAATTAACTCCAGAAATGATCAAAGGACCTCATTATAGTTTATCTTCTTCTATATGGTAAGCCCCTGAAATAAACTCTAGAGAAAGGATTTTAATGAGTATCTAGTTTATAAAATATTATTTTCATTATATTCAGTAATAAATATTAAAATCAAGTAAATGCAATTTAAAAAATTTAAAGAGTTATTGATTCAATAAAATTATATATAGTTATTTGATGGAAAGGTCATTACTTTGTAGTTCTGTATAGTATCATGTATGGCAAAGTTTTATTAAATCTTTATATTATTTTAAACTCATTTTTTAGTCAGCAAAATTTTAAGTGTAAAATATTACTTTTAGAGATTTCTCTACTTTATAACTCTACTGTCCAAATACATCTCTGCTGTGTGAGTTATAAATTTAGTACCTTGGGATATTTGAGATATATCAGAAGAACTTCATATAATGATCATCACATGAGCTTGTTTGTTGGTCAGTAATGCTAGGAAACAAGCCATTTATTCACTTATGGTTAAATATTTGAGACAATTTTATTGTTATAATAATAATTTTATTAGAATTGACAATACTTTGGACACTATTAAGTAGTAGTAATGTTTCATTAGTAAGAACTTTCATAGTCTATTATCTCTTTTAATAATAAATTTTAAATTATTGCATAATAAAATTTAATTAAATATAATTTAAGTATCATAAAGGTATTATTGTATTTTAAGTAATACCACTCAAAAGAAAAGTGCCTCAGAGCTTCAACATATAGTTAAACTAAGTCTATATATTGAGATAGAAAATTACTTATTCATGAATTGTATCCTCTACCCCTCACCCCTTACACACTTTGGAATTAATTATTTCATTGACTTCATTTGCATAAAGTAAAATGAAAAGATAATTTTGTATAGTGTAATTAGTTTTGAAAAATGTATAAAACCATGTAATCTACCTCATGTCAAGACACATAACATTTCATGCTAAAGATTTCCTTTTGCCTTTTCAAAAACCATCAGAAAGAGAGTTACCTTGATATGGCAATAACCATGATATAACAATTTATAACTGAGAATGGGGATTATAATGTTATCTTCCCCTGTGGTGTGGTGAGGAATCAGACTATGGTGGAGAATCAGGCTGTGCATGTGGGTGTTTTCATGATCATATATCCTCAAGAGATATGAAAGTTAAAATTTTACTAAAAAGTTGATTAGATGTGAATGTATTATATAGAATTTTACTTTAGATATTACTTTGAAAATTTTATACCATAATACCGTTATATCAAAATCACTTAATTCTGTATTTTGAAATGTTTCATATGGTAAAGAATAATTGTACTCTATTTCAGACATTTTTCTTAAGTAACAGTTTAAAGAAAGTTGTCATCACTGAGAATCTTTCAAAATGCGTCATTGTGCCACCCTGAATCATGATATGTAAAGTATTCTCCTTCTACATATTTTATCCTCTGATCCATTACTATTCAGTTTCAGAGTATTTTTAATTTCTAAAATACCGCTGCCTGTTAGGATTACTTTCAGTGTTCAGATCTTAAAATAAACTGACTGCCTGTTTTTTGATTGGAAAAAAAGAAGTATTGGTATTTAAAGTAAGTCACTACACTGTATTAAACGAATATTATTGAAGTTTCACATGAATTACAAGTAACCTATTTTATTTTTTTTTATATTTTTTTAATTTTTATTTTTACTTTATTTTACTTTACAATACTGTATTGGTTGGGCATACATTGACATGAATCCACCATGGGTGTACATGCGATCCCAAACATGAACCCCCTACCACTTCCCTCCCCACAACATCCCTCTGGGTCATCCCCGTGCACCAGCCCCAAGCATGTTGTATCCTGCATCGGACATAGACTGGTGATTCATTTCTTACATGATAGTATACATGTTAGAATGCCATTCTCCCAAATCATCCCACCCTCTCCCTCTCCCTCTGAGTTCAAAAGTCTGCTATACACATCTGTGTCTTTTTGCTGTCTTGCATACAGGGTCGTCATTGCCATCTTCCCAAATTCCATATATATGTGTTAGTATACTGTATTGGTGTTTTTCTTTCTGGCTTACTTCACTCTTTATAATCGGTTCCAGTTTCATCCATCTCATCCGAACTGATTCAAATGAATTCTTTTTAACTGCTGAGTAATACTCCATTGTGTATATGTACCACTGTTTTCTTATCCATTCATCTGCTGATGGACATCTAGGTTGCTTCCATGTCCTGGCTATTATAAACAGTGCTGCGATGAACACTGGGGTACATGTGTCTCTTTCGATTCTGGTTTCCTCGGTGTGTATGCCCAGCGGTGGGATTGCTGGGTCATATGGCAGTTCTATTTGCAATTTTTTAAGGAATCTCCACACTGTTCTCCATAGTGGCTGTACTAGTTTGCATTCCCACCAACAGTGTAGGAGGGTTCCCTTTTCTCCACACCCTCTCCAGCATTTATTGCTTGCAGATTTTTGGATCGCAGACATTCTGACTGGTGTGAAGTGGTACCTCATTGTGGTTTTGATTTGCATTTCTCTAATAATGAGTGATGTTGAGCATCTTTTCATGTGTTTGTTAGCCATCCGTATGTCTTCTTTGGAGAGATGTCTATTTAGTTCTTTGGCCCATTTTTTGATTGGGTTGTTCATTTTTCTGGAATTGAGCTGCATAAGTCGCTTGTATATTTTTGAGATGAGTTGTTTGTCAGTTGCTTCATTTGCTATTATTTTCTCCCATTCAGAAGGCTGTCTTTTCACCTTGCTTATATTTTCCTTTGTTGTGCAGAAGCTTTTAATTTTAATTAGATCCCATTTGTTTATTTTTGCTTTTATTTCCAGAATTCTGGGAGGTGGATCATAGAGGATCCTGCTGTGATTTATGTCTGAGAGTGTTTTGCCTATGTTCTCCTCTAGGAGTTTTATAGTTTCTGATCTTACATTTAGATCTTTAATCCATTTTGAGTTTATTTTCATATGCGGTGTTAGAAAGTGATCTAGTTTCATTCTTTTACAAGTGGTTGACCAGTTTTCCTAGCTCCACTTGTTAAAGAGATTGTCTTTACTCCATTGCATATTCTTGCCTCCTTTGTCAAAGATAAGGTGTCCATATGTGTGTGGATTTATCTCTGGGCTTTCTATTTCAGTATTCTCTCTCCTTATTTTGGGGATAGCCCCAGAGATTGCTAATTTTCCCTCAGTTCTACTTTTCTCTCCTTTTCTTCTTTGCATTGTGAAGCCTGTGTTTGGGGGTTGCATTTTTGAGTTTTATGGGTCTTTTGTTTGATTTTCTTTCTTTCTTTTTTCTTTCTTTTATATTACTGTGATAAAAGTGAAAGTGCCATTTGCTCAGTGGTGTCTGACTCTTTCTGACCGTATGGACTATTGCCTGCAAAGCTTCTCTGTCCATGGGATTCTCCAGTCAGGAATACTGGAATGGGCTGCCATTCCCTTCTCCAGGGGATTTTCCCCATCCAGGGATTAAACCCAGGTCTGAGCAACTGGGGAGTTTTTTTAAATTTGGAGTGGGAAGTGCTGACCATACTCTTTTCTAGAAAAGTAAGCCCCTACTCTGTGCCTGCATTAGATGCTGGATGTGACAGTGTGGCTAGGATCAGTGAATGATACAGAAGGAATAATACTGTGGTTTACTTGGTGATATTTTCCTAAAGAAGGAATGGCTCCTCTATTCTTCCTCTTCCTTACTACATTAGACATTCAAATGTGATAACATTAACCCAGCAGATGAAGGAAACATTAAAAGGATGGCAGAGAAAAACTGCAGCAGGAATGCAGGTCCCTGCATAGCCTTGAGAAGTGGAACTTTCATACCAGTCTTGAAACCTCTATATCTAGATTGCTAAATGAGATAACACAAATATCATGTTAAGTCACTCATATTTTGGGTCCGTTTTAATCAGCGAAAATTGGGTCATAATTAAGACAATGACTATATCAATTCCAAATTATTTCATTCACTACTTTGTTTCTGAAAGGAAGAATGTGTAACTAAACATTTCCTCCTTTTATTGGCTGTCATTATTTATGATCTCCTTCAGAAATTTAGTTGATTTAATTATTGCTATTTATTATGTTTACCACCTATTTAATCCATTTATTGCTTTGTCAGAATTGATTCACTGCAAGATTATGTCACTAACCGCATGGTAATAGTTTACAAATTCAAATTAACAAATGCATGCTTAATATGTTCAGTTTTTTATAACAAATTTTAACTTTGATTTTTTTATGAATATTAATAACCAACAAAACGTAGACATCACTAGCAGGTATGGCTCAGGTGACAAATGTATTTTGTGAATAAATATTCCTTAAGACGTTGTTGCAAAAAATCGGACATGACTGAACGACTGAACTGAACTGAAGACATTGTTATACAGCCATATTTAGCTATTTCAACAATATATAAAACATCTTTAAAAGGTTATGAAAAGAAATGCCCATTAAAACACTCTCCTTGACTCTAAATAACTTGTTTGATTTAGAGGGCAAGAACTACGATTGAACATGTCTTTCCTTTAACATTCAGTTATTTATTACAGAGAAAAGAATGTGATTGATTTGGTAATATTAGTGTTCTAGCTATTAATAAGGTTTTACTTATATGTTTCATTTACACATGGAAAATAATATTGATCATTTGCACATATTATATGAATTATGTGTAATAATTAGTGCATGAATTATATAAATGAATAGTACGTTTTTAATCCATGCAGTTCTAATTATGCAATTTTCAAACTCTTTGTGATCATAGCAAAATGCTTTTAGCCTTCACATTTAATTAATATCCTGACTTCTGTGACTATAATCTTTTATTTTTTTCTATTCTAAAGAACTCTGCCACCATGACCCCTTTGTCTGTGAATATTAATTTTAAACACCATAATATTGTCTCAAACATAATGAGAAATGACAAATAATGACAACTGAAAGTCATGTGTCAAGTGATGTCACTGTGGTTTAGGAGGACATCATATCTGCTGCCTTGGCTAGCTGCACACTGATTATTAATAAGGATTAAAGAAAGCAAATTTAGAGAAAAAATTCTCACAAATCACTATTGTCTAGCTAATAAGGAAAAGGACAAATGATAATTCATTTTAGGTCCCTGTGAATTATTACACTTTTGTTATTAAGATATGGAAATAATTTACAATTACTGGTTTTCTGAACTAAATGCTCAAGGAAAAGGGAATGGAGCAAATCTCTTCCCTAGAATTTTTCTCAACTTATATTTACACTTATATAAACAGGAAAAAGAATTCCTATTGATTTTACAGAAGTTTAAAACTAATTAAAGTAGTTTTAAGTTTTATAATGTGAGAATTAGGCACATAGTAGGATAAATTAAGAGTTCTCCCAGCACTGAGATGTATGAATTGCATTTTGCATACAACTCTCTGTCTCTTGTCCTCATGTGTCTCTCTGTCTCTTCATTTTTAAAATAAATAATAAATAATAAATAATAAATAAAATTAAAGTGAATTTTCATCATAACTCATACATATCAAACTTTATACCAAGCCACCATGATGTGGTCAAAGATTTCATCTTCACCTATATTGATCTTTGAAAATGATATTTAGAAAATGACAAAGAATATTTTGAGTAATAAATGTAGTACAAAATTATTGTAGAAAATTTAGAAAAATCTGGCATATATAATGAAGGCAATAACATCTACTTGAAATTTAATGCTACAAAGATGAACATATAAAAGTGTTGGTATATTTAAGAATATAAACATTATATATGTATTATTTATACACTATACATTAGTGTATATATTAAAATATGTGTTAATTATAAGTTTATGGATATTCACATGATTTATACAAATACACATATTTGAAAATATATAGTTATAATTTTATTTCAGATATTGATAAAGATTGTGTTTATAAATGCAGGTATATAGAAGGAGATATATAGAATATATTTATATACTCAGATCATGGCTCAGATCATGAACTCCTTATTAGCTAATTCAGACTTATGCTGAAGAAAGTAAGGAAAACCACTAAACCATTCAGGTATGACCTAAATCAAATCCCTAACGATTATACAGTGGAAGTGAGAAATAGATTTAAGGGACTTGATCTAATAGAGTGACTGATGAACTATGGACAGAAGTTTGTGACATTGTACAGGAGACAGGGAGCAAGACCATCCACAAGCAAGTGAAAGTGAAGTCGCTCAGTTGTGTCCGACTCTTTGAGACCCCATGGGCTGTAGCCTACCAGGCTCCTTTGTCTATGAGGTTTTCCAGGCAATAGTACTGAAGTGGATTGCCTTTTCCTTCTCCAGGAGATCTTCCCAACCCAGTGATCAAGCCCGGGTTTCCCACATTGTAGACAGATGCTTTAACGTCTGATCCATCAGGGAAGTCCTCAAGAAAAAGAAATGTAAAAAAGCAAAACAGCTGTCTGAGGAAGCCTTACAAATAGCTGTGAAGTGAAGAAAAGCCAAAAGTAAAGGAGAAAAGGAAAGATATACCCATTTGAATGCAGAGTTCCAAACAATAGCAAGGAGAGATAAGAAAGACTTCCTCAGTGATCAATGCGAAGAAATAGAGGAAAACAATAGAATGGGAAATACTATAGATCTCTTCAAGAAAATTAGAGATACAAAGGCAACATTTCATGCAAAGATGGGCTCAATAAAGGATAGAAATGATATAGGCCTAATAGAAGCAGAAGATATTAAGAAGAGGTGGCAAGAATAGACAGAAGAATTGCACAAAAAAGATATTCATGACCCAGATAATCATGATGGTGTGATCACTCACCTAGAGTCAAACATCCTGGAATGTGAAGTCAAGTGGGCCTTAGAAAGCATCACTATGAACAAAGCTAGTGGATGTGATGGAATTCCAGTTGAGCTATTTCAAATCCTGAAAGATGATGCTGTGAAAGTTCTGCACTCAATATGCCACCAAATTTGGAAAACTCAGCAGTGGCTGCAGGACTGGAAAAGGTCAGTTTTCATTCCAATCCCTAAGAAAGGCAATGCCAAATAATGCTCAAATTACTGCACAATTGCATTCATCTCACGCACTAGCAAACTAATGCTCAAAATTCTCCAAGCCAGGCTTCAACAACATGTGAACCGTGAACTTCCTGATGTTCAAGCTGGTTTTGGAAAAGACAGAGAAACCAGAGATCTATTGCCAACATCTGCTGGATCATAGAAAAAGCAATAGAGTTCCAGAAAAACATCTATTTCTGCTTTATTGACTATGCCAAAGCCTTTGAATGTGTGGATCACAATAAACTGTGGAAAATTCTGAAAGAGATGGGAATACAGTCCACCTGCCCTGCCCTTGAGAAACCTGTATGCAGGTCAGGAAGCAACAGTTAGAACTGGACATGGAACAACAGACTGGTTCCAAATAGGGAAAGGAGTAGATTAAGGCTGTATATTGTCACCCTGCTTATTTAATTTATATGCAGAGAACATCATGAAAAATGCTGGGCTGGATGAAGCACAAACTGGAATCAAAATTGCTGGGAGAAATATTAATAACCTCAGATATGCAGATGACACCACCCTTATGGCAGAAAGTGAAGAACTAAAGAGCCTCTTGATGAAAGTAAAAGAGGAGAGTGAAAAAGTTGGCTTAAAGCTCAACATTCAGAAAACAAAGATCATGGCATCCAGTCCCTATGGTTCATGGGAAATAGATGGAGAAACAGTGGAAACAGTGTCAGACTTTATTTGTTTGGGCTCCAAAATCACTGCAAATGGTGACTGTTGCCTTCAAATAAAAGGACACTTACTTCTTGGAAGAAAAGTTATGACCAACCTAGAGAGAATATTAAAAGGCAGAGACATAAATTTGCCAGCAAAAGTCCATCTACTCAAGGCTATGGTTGTTCCAGTAGTCATGTATGGATGTGAGAGTTGGACTATAAAGAAAGCTGAGAGCCAAAGAATTTATGCTTTTGAACTGTGGTGTTGGAGAAGACTCTCAAGAGTCCCTTGGACAGCAAAGAGTTCCAACAAGTCCATCCTAAAAGAAATCATTCCTGAATGTTCATTGGAAGGACTGATGTTGAAGCTGAAACTCCAGTACTTTGGTCACCTGATGGGTAGAGCTGACTCATTTGAAATGACTCTGATGCTGGGAAAGATTGAAGGCAGGAGGAGGAGGGGACGACAGAGGATAAAATGGTTGGATGGTATCACTGACTCAATGGACATGAGTTTGAGTAAACTCCAGGAGTTGGTGATGGACAGGCAGGCCTGGCGTGCTGCAGTCCATAGGGTCACAAAGAGTGGGACATGACTGAGTGACTGAACTGAACTGACTGATATAGAGTATGTATAAATGTTTGCATTTATACATATAACTGGTCATACATGTGCTTATATTTTGTAAAAGGTATGTAAATCTATATATTTGTAATCATTTGAGTCATTCACAGTTTTTATATTGTATTTTTAAATTGACTATTAAGCTTTTGTATTAATTTAAATTATAATTATTAATTCTGTCCTCTCACAGAAAAAAAATTGTTAATAAAATTTCATTATATACAGAAATTAAATGAGCTCGGTCTTTCACTTTTTTATGCAAGATTATGGTAATGGATTTTCATTTACTCATTTCAACTCTGCAATTAATTTGTATTAAAAATCTGTATCAGACTTATTAGAAAAATAAAATAATAATGTTCTATTAAAAACACTTTAATTTAATTTGTTTTCTTAAATCTGGGCATATAGTCCAATGGCATTATATTATAAAAATATATATATTTGATTTTGAAACAAATTATAACTCATAATAAGTTATGGACATTTTATTATCTTCAGATTATGCTAACTGTAGAGAGACAAATAAAAGTACTTTTACTCATGTCAGTGGACATGAGTTTGAGTTAATTCTGGGAGTTGGTGATGGACAGGGAAGCCTGGTGTGCTGTAGTGCCTGGAGTCACAGAGTCAGACATGACTGAACTGAGCTGCCTCAATATCTGACAACCATTTACGTTTTTACTATCTCCATAGTTTTCCTGTCCCAAAATATTATATAGTTATAATTATACAGCATGCATTCTTTTCAGATTGGCTTTTACTAAATTACAGGCATTTAAGTTTTTTCCTTGTTGTTTGGCTTAAAACATGTTTTATCATAATTTCATAGCTCATTTATTTTATGTCCTGAATAATATTTCATTGTCTACATGTATCTCTCACCTATTGAAAGAAATCCTAGTTGCTTTCAGGTTTAGGCAATTATAAATAAATCATCCATAAATCCATGTAAGGGTCCTTCGGGAGCATAAATTTTCAACTCTTTGAGGTAAATACTAGGAATATTATTGTTAGATCGTCTGGCAAGAACAAGTTTAGTTTTATATGAAACTTCAAAACTCTTTAAATTAACCATATTCATTTGCATTTCCCCTAGGAATGGAAAAGATTTCCTTTTGCTCCACAGTTTTGCCAGTATTTGTTATTGTCAGTGTTCTGGATTTGGTCCTCTAATAGGTTCAGTTCAATTCAGTCGTTCAGTCGTGTCTGTCTCTTTGCGACCCCATGCACTGCAGCACGACAGGCCTCCCTGCCCACCACCAACTCCCAGAGCTTATTCAAACTCAAATCCATGGAGTCAGTGATGCCATCCAACCATCTCATCCTCTGTTGGCTTCTTCTCCTCCTGCCTTCAGTTTTTCCCAGCACTAGGGTCATTTCAAATGAGTCAGCTCTTCACATCAGGTGACCAAAGTATTGGAGTTTCAGCTTCAGCATCAGTCCTTCCTATGAACATTCAGGACTGATTTCCTGTAGGATAGACTGGTTTGATCTCCTTGAATTCCAAGGGATTCTTGAGTCTTCTCCAACACCACAGTTCAAAAGCATCAATTGTTCAGTGCTCAGCTTTCTTTATACTTCAGCTCACATCCATACTTGACTACTGAAAAAACCGTAACTTTGACTAGATGAACCTTTGTCGGCAAAGTAATGTCTTTGCCTTTTATTTATTTATTTATTTTAAATTTTACTTTACAATAATGTATCGGTTTTGCCATACATCAACATGAATCCACCACGGGTACACGTGTTCCCCATCCTGAACCCCCCTCCCTCCTTCCTCCCCATACCATCTCTCTGGGTCATCCCAGTGCACTAGCCCCAAGCATCCTGTATCCTGCATCGAACCTAGACAGGCGATTCATTTCTTATATGATATTATACATGTTTCAATGCCATTTTCCCAAATCATTCCACCCTTTCCCTCTCCCACAGAGTCCAAAAGGCTGTTCTATACATCTGTGCCTTTTTTGCCTTCTAGCATACAGAGTTATCGTTATCATCTTTCTAAATTCCATGTATATGCGTTAGTATACTGTATTGCTGTTTTTCTTTCTGGCTTACAATGGTATTTTTCACAGAACTAGAACAAATAATTTCACTATTTGCATGGAAATACGAAAAACCTTGAATAGCCAAAGCAATCTTGAGAAAGAAGAATGGAACTGGAGGAATCAACCTGCCTGATTTCAGGCTCTTCTACAAAGCCACATTCATCAAGACAGTATGGTACTGGCACAAAGACAGAAACATAGATCAATGGAACAAAATAGAAAGCCCAGAGATAAATCCACATACCTATGGACACCTTATCTTCAACAAAGAAAACAAGAATATGCAATGGATTAAAGACAATCTCTTTAACAAATGGTGCTGGGAAAACTGGTCAACCACTTGTAAAAGAATGAAACTAGATCACTTTCTAACACCATACACAAAAATAAAAACTCAAAATGTCTTTGCCTTTTAATATGCGGTCTAGGTTGATCAAAGCTTTTCTTCTAAGGAGCAAGCGTCTCTTAATTTCATGGCTACAGTCACCATCTGCAATGATTTTGGAGCTCCAAAAAATAAAGTCTCTCACTGTTTCCATTGTCTCCCTATTTGCCATCAAGTGATTGCACCAGATGCCATGATCATAGTTTTCTGAATCTTGAATTTTAAGTCAACTTTTTCACTCTCTTCATTCACATTCATCCAGAGGCTCCTTAGTTTTTCTTTGCTTTCTACCATGAGGGTGGTGCAATTTGAATATCTGAAGTTATTGATATTTCTCCCAGAAATCTTGATTCCAGCTTGTGCTTTATCCATCCTGGCATTTCATGTGATGTACTCTGCATATGTTAAATAAGCAGGATGACCATATGCAGCCATGATGTAATCCTTTCCCAGTTTGGAACCAGTGTATACTGTCCAGTTCTAACTGTAGCTTCTTGACCTGCATACAGATTTCTCACGAGGCAGGTGAACTGGTCTGGTACTCCCATCTCTTTCAGAATTTTCCATAGTTTATTGTGATCTACACAGTCAAAGGCTCTGATGTAGTCAATAAAGCTGAAGTAAATGTTTTTTTTCTGGAATTGTCTTGCTTTTTAGATGATCCAGTGGATGTTGGCAATTTTATATCTGGTTCCTCTGCCTTTTCTAAATCCAGCTTGAACACCTCGAAGTTCATGGTTCATGTACTATTGAAGCCTGGTTTTGAGAATTTTGATCATTACTTTGCTAGTGTGTGAAATTAGTGCAATTTTGCTGTAGTTTGAGCATTCTTTGGCATTGCCTTTCTTACGGATTGGAATGAAAACTGACCTTTTCCAGTCCTGTGGCCACTGCTGAGTTTTCCAAATTTGCTGGCATATTGAGTGCAGCACTTTCACAGCATCGTCCTTTAAGACTTGAATTAGCTCAACTAGAATTCCGTCACTTCCAGCAGTTTTGTTTATAGTGATGTTTCCTAAGGCCCACTTGACTTCACACTCCAGGATGTCTGGTTCTGGGTGAGTGATCCCACCATTGTGTTTATCTGGGCCATAAAAATCTTTTTTTGTAAAGTTCTATGTACTCTTGCCACCTTTTCTAAATATCTTTTGCTTCCGTTAGATCCATACTATTTCTTTCCTTTATTGTGCCCATCTTTGCATGAAATGTTCCCTTGGTATCTCTAATTTTCTTGAAGTGATCTCTAGTCTTTCCCATTCTATTATTTTCCTCTATTTCTTTTCATTGATCACTGAAGAAGGCTTTCTTATCTCTCCTTGCTGTCCCTTGCAACTCTGCATTTAAATGAATATAGCTCTCCTTTTCTCCTTTGTCTTTAACATTGTTTCTTTTCTCAGCTATTTTGAAGGCCTACTCAGAAAACTCTTTTGTTTTTCACATTTATTTTTCTTGGGGATGGTCTTGATCACTGCCTCCTATACAGTGTCACCAACCTCCGTTCATAGTTTTCTAGGTACTCTGTCTATCAGATCTAATCCCTTGAATCTATTTCTCACTTTCGTCATATAATGGCAATGATTTGATTAAGGTCATACCTGAACGGTCTAGTGTTTTTCCCTACTTTCTTCAGTTTAAGTCTGAATTTGGCAATGAGGTGTTCATGATCTGAGCCACAGTTAGCTCTCGGTCTTATTTTTGCTGACTGTATAGTACTTCTCCAATTTAGGCTGCAAAGAATATAATCACTCTGATTTTGGTCCTGATCATCTGGTGATGTCCATGTGTAGAGCCTTCTCTTGTATTGTTGGAAGAGGTTGTTTGCTATGACCAGTGCATTCTCTTGGAAAAATTCTGTCAGGCTTTGCCCTGCTTTGTTTTGTACTTCAAAGCAAAATTTGTCTGTTACTCTAGGTATCTTTTGACTTACTACTTTTTTATTCCAGTCCTCTATAATGAAAAGGACATTTTTGGGGGGTGTTAGTTCTAGAAGGTCTTGTAGGTCTTCATAGAACCGTTCACTTTCAGCTTCTTCAGCATTACTGGTCAGGGCATAGAATGGATTACTAAATGATTTGCCTTGGAAATGAACAGAGATCATTTTGTCTCTTTTGAGATTGCATCCAAGTACTTCATTTGATACTGTATACCTATAGGTATACAGTGGTTTATCATTATTGCATTAATCTACACTCCCCATTGACCTATGATGTGGAACATCTTTTCATATACTTATTTGTCATCTGTATTTCTTCTTTGGTGAGGTGTCTCAAAAATCTTTGACCATTTTTTAATCAAATTATTTTGGTATCTAATTGTTGAATTTTAAAGTTTCTTCATACATTTAGAGAACAGTCCTATATCCTACATGTCTTTTGCAGATATTTTCTCCCTCTCTATGCTTATCTTCTCATTCTCTTGACATTATTTCCTCAGATTACATGTTTTTAATTTTAATGAAGCTCAATTTATCTATTACTTCATTCAGGTATTATTCCTTTGGTGATGCTTTGAAAAGTTATCACCACAGTTCAAATTAATTAATTTCTCATACATTACCTTCTATAAGTTTTATAGTTTTGTGCTTTACATGTAGATTCCCCAGTGGTTCTTATCCATACTATATTTTCACTCTGAGTACATGTAAATTTTTATTCTTGATACACTCAATGACATAGATATGCTGTAATTTTGTTTTTAATTTTTCAGTGCATTTAGAATGAAGTGTTTAGGCATAGGGACACTGACATCAAACTACCTGTATTCAAATTCTAGCTGATCTGATGATGATAACTGTGATCTTCAGCAAGTCACTCCCTCTAAATTTTTGATAATAGCATTACCTACCTTGTGAGGTTGAGAGGATTAGATGGGTTATTATTGCACATTAAAATGATCTCACTTTTACTAATGGTGAATTTGGACATGCTAATAGTAATACATATTCTGAAATATCATTAAATGACCTTAGGAATTATTTTAGTTTTTAGAAAATACTTTTGAATTATTTTTTATACTTTAAAAAGAAAATAGAAAATTCGTTAACTCATTTAGCATAAACTAAAGAAATGAATGTATGATAATTTGAGATAAGATAAATATAAAATTTATATTTGTTCTTATGTAAATTACATAGAAAATTTATAGGCACTTTTTTAGAAACCATAATAGATCTTACCAAGAAGGTAAGATCTGTCTGTTTACTACAATTATGTTGAAGCACTGTAGCAAAACACAAAGGAGAAAGGGAGAGATATACCCAGCTGAATCCAGAGTTCCAAAGAATAGCAAAGAGAAATAAGAAGGACTTCTTAAGTGAAAAAACAAGGAAATAGAGGAAAACAATTAAATGGGAATGACTAGAGATCTCTTCAGGGAAATTGGAGATACCAAGAGAATAACTCATGCAAAGATGGGCATAATAAATGACAGAATTGGTAGAGACATAACAGAAGCAGAGAGATTAAGAAGAGGTGGAAAGAATACACAGAACTCTACAAGAAAATTTCTTCGTGACTCAGATAACCACAATGGTGTGATCACTTACCTAGAGCCAGACATTCTGGAATGTGAAGTCAAGTGGGCCTTAGGAATCATTACCATGAACAAAGCTAGTGGAGGTGATGAAATTCCAGCTGAGCTATGTCAAATCCTAAAAGACGATGCTGTTGAAGTGCTGCAGTCTATATGCCAGCAAATTTGCAAAACTCAGCAGTGACCACAGAACTGGAAAAGGTCAATTTTCATTTTAACCCCAAAGAAAAGCCATGCAAAAGAATATTCAAACTGCCACATAATTACTTTTAATTCACATATGGTCAAAGTAATGATCAAAGACCTTCAAGATAACAGCAGAGGATGAGAGATTAAATAGCCAACATCCATTGGATAATAGAAAAAGCAATAGAATTGCAGTTAAACATCTATGTCTGTTTCATTGACTACCCTAAAACCTTTGATTGTGTAGAACAGGACAAACTGGAAAATTCTTAAAGAGATGGGAACACCAGACCACCTGACCTGCCTCCTGAAAAACCTGTATGCAGGTCAAGAACCAACAGTTGACATAGAACAGACTGGTTCAAAATTGGTGCAGGAGTATGTTGAGGCTGTATATTGTCACCCTGCTTATTTAATTTATATGCAGAGTACATCATGCAAAATGCTGGACTAGATGAATCACAAGTTGGAAGCAATACTACAGGGGGAAATATCAACAGCCTCAGATATGTAGATGATACCACTCTAATGACAGAAGATGAAGAGGGACTAAAGTGCATCTTGATGAAAGAGAAAGAGGAGAGTGAAAAAATTGGCTTAAAGCTCAACATTCAAAAAATTAAAATCATGGCATCTAGTCTCATCATTTCATGTCAAGAAGATGATGAAAAGTTGGAAACAGTGGCAGATTTTATTTTCTTGGACTTCAAAATCACTGTGGATGGTGACTGCAAACATGAAATTAAAAAAAAAAAAAAGACATATGCTCCTTGGAAGGAAATCTACAACAAAGCTAGACAGCATATTAAAAAACAGAGACATCACTTTGCTAACAAAGGTCCATAGAGTCAAAGCTCTGTTTTTTCCAATAGTCATGTATGGATGTAAGAGTTGAACTTAAAAGAAGACTGAGTGCAAAAAAAAAGATGCTTTCAAATTGTGGTGGTGGAGAAGACTGTTGAGAGTACCTTGAAAGGAGATCCAAGTTTTCAATTGAATAATAGCAACAACTCTATTTTAACAAATTAAAGAAGTAACAATGAATATGATGAATCATGGTCCCACTTGCTAGTTGGACAGATTATCCTCTAGGATATTCTAACTGTATAACTAAAGTTACAACATTAACCTCAATATAATAGCAACAATGCTTCTGACAATGATGAAATAATTCAGTTTAAATACATAGCTCAAATAATACTTCATTCTTCAGCAATTCTAAGATTTTTCACACCAAGTCCTATCAATAATACTTTTAAATTTCTTAACTCATTAGTTGTCCAAGCAAGTCATCTGTAAAATTATTTGGGGTTGTTTAAATATGTATATAGCTTCAGTTCAGAGTTCAGTCATGTCTGACTCTTTGTGACCCCATGAATTGGAGCATGCCAGGCCTCCCTGTCCATCATCAACTCCCGGAGTTTACTCAAACTCATGTCCATTGAGTCAGTGATGCCATCCAGCCATCTCATCCTCTGTCGTCCCCTTCTCCTTCTGCCCTCAATCCCTCTCAGCATCAGAGTCTTTTCCCATGAGTCAACTGTTTGCATGAGGTGGCCAAAGTATTGGAGTTTCAGCTTTAGCATCAGTCCTTCCAATGAACACCCAAGACTGATCTCCTTTAGAATGGACTGGTTGGATCTCCCTGCAGTCCAAGGGACTCTCAAGAGTCTTCTCCAACACCACAGTTCAAAAGCATCAATTCCTTGGTGCTCAGCTTTCTTCACAGTCCAACTCTCACATCCATACATGACCACTGGAAAAACCATAGCCTTGACTAGATGGACCTTTGTTGGCAAAGGTATGGCTCTGCTTTTTAATATGCTATCTAAGTTGGTCATAACTTTCCTTCCAAGGAGTAAGCGTCTCTTAATTTCATGGCTGCAGTCACCATCTGCAGTGATTTTGGAGCCCACCAAAATAAAATCTGACACTGTTTCCACTGTTTCCCCATCTATTTCCCATGAGGTGATGGGACCAGATGCCATGATCTTTCTTTTCTGAATGCTGAGCTTTAAGCCAACTTTTTCACTCTCTTCTTTCACTTTCAACAAGAGACTTTTTAGTTCCTCTTCACTTTCTGCCATAAGGGTGGTGTCATCTGCATATCTGAGGATATTGATATTTCTCCTGGCAATCTTGATTCCAGCTTGTGCTTCTTTCAGCCCAGTGTTTCTCATGATGTACTCTGCAAATAAGTTAAATAGGCAGGGTGACAATATACAGCCTTGACGTACTCCTTTTCCTATTTGGAACCAGTGTGTTGTTCCATGTCTAGTTCTAACTGTTGCTTCCTGACCTGCATATAGGTTTCTCAAGATGCAGGTCAGGTGGTCTGGTATTCCCATCTCTTTCAGTATATAGCTTACCTACATCCAAAGATATAGATTCACTGGAGATCGAGTAAATTCTGTGTATCCCTGATTTTAGCAAATTTCATTCCCCCATGGTTTATACTGGTTACCTGTATTACAATTTTCATGCTTTTTTTCATTTTATATTGAAATCTCTTATCATTTTTAATTTATTCATAAGAACTTTTTGGTAGTTTTTGATATATACTATTGTTTTTCAGTCACCCAGTCATGTTCAACTCTTTGTGACATCATGGACTGCAGCATGCCAGGCCTCCCTGTCTCTCAGCATCTCACAGTGTTTGCCCTAGTTCATGTCCATTGCATGTGTGTTGCTGTTCAGCCATCTTATCCTCTGTCATATATATAAAACAAATCAAATGGTAAAACATCTAATTATATTATATGAGAGTTTAAAATCAATGTGTAACTGTATTTCGATGTTTTGCAAATTATGATGAACATGAATAACCACAATCAGGCCAGCTAGAAGTTCAATGTGCTATCCATTGTGCCACAGAGCTGGTTTATGATTAACATGATCACTTCCTTTCAGAATATTTTCTTTCTTTTTGTTAGTATCATTCATGAATTTTATTCTTTAGGAGTCTACTTCTATTCATCTCTTCTTTATGATGTCCAGTTTTCTTTCAATTTTGCTTTTAAATTTCTAAATCAGAGGCAGAAACACTGTGAAGAAGGCTATCCAATGTTCTCAGAATTTCAATGTATCTGCTTTTCTGTGCTAAGTATCTGTTGGACATGCAGACAGACAGTGAGCTATTAGGATTCTCTCAGCTCCTTCATGCCTCCTCCTGGTGCCTTCCCAAACATTCTTCATTGTATTCATAAGGATTTATAGACCAGCTTCAAATAATTCTTTAATGTACCTACTCTATCTCTTCTCTCCACCTTGTGTTCCCTTTCTTACTCTAATTGAAATCTTCTTTCACCTGATGACACTATTTTTTCCTTCTATTTCTCGAGTAACTATAATCTCTACACAAATATTAATGCTGCAATAAAAGATGACCAATCCCTGCTCATACCCAAGGCTTATCTCTCCACTTATGCCCTGAGCCTTTTCACGTCTCGACTAATAAAAAATTGTGCATTTGTACAAATTACTTCTCTCTCCTAAATCACTGACTTCTTTCTCCCTACCTGACAAGTGTGATTAGCATACAAATACACCAAAATAACACCTTTCTTAGAAGACAAACAGAAATCCCCCCAAGACCCTACTCTCTTTTCAGCTGCCACTGCAATTCTGTAATCCTTTCATAAAAACAAAGTCCTCATAGGTATGGTTTCTATTTGTTGTTGGTAATTCTTCACCACAAATATTCTTGTCCTTACTATTTCATTGATGATACACCTGGATGTGGGAAAAACAACAACAACAAAAAATAAATTTGTTGGTAACTTGACGAAAGTTTGTTACCAATATACTTGGTTTTCTTCCCCCACATCCAGGTGCATCAGTTATCTTCTTGGAAAATGCAGCACCACGTGACAGAAATGAACATACTCCGATTTTAGGAAAACTTTTGTCAATGTTTCTTGGAGATATAAGCGTTAGTTGCTCAGTTGTGTCTGACTCTTTGTGACCCCACGGACCGTAGCCTGCTAGGTTCCTTTGTCCATGGGATTCCACGGACAAGAATGCTGGAGTGGATAGCCATTCCCTTCTCCAGGGGACCACCCCAACCCAGGGATCAAACCTGGTTCTCTGGCATTGCAGGAAGATTCTTTACCATCTGAGCCTCTAGAAAAGTCCAACTATCCTTGTTTTCCTGTTATGTCACTGGTTATTTCTGAACTCTTCTATGTCTCTTATCCTCTTCTTGTCCTCTAAATGTTAGGATGCCTTAGAGTTAATCCGTGTTAACTTTTTAATCCCTCTTCACTTACATTATAATTATTTCTTAGGAGATCTTTGTCTCATCCTATGGCTTTAAATATTCTTTATAAATTAATGACTCCAGGTTAGATGCAATAATATGACTCTGGCCCCCATGTCAAAAGCAAAGGTTACTCTCAGGAAGATCAGCTACCAGACTGTTGTAATAACACAGTACAGGTCAGAGGAGATGAGTGCTTGAAGTAGGGTGATAGCAATGTAGCTGGCAAGAAAAAAGTGATTAAGATCTTTAAATACTTTTTGAAGATTTGTCTAGGACAATAATGAATTGGTTGTTGGTTAAAGGAAAATGAAGAGCTAAGAATGATATCTGGGTGGTTTGCTTGATTACCTGAGTAATTAGTGGCACAACCTACTAGGGAAAATTGAAAAAAAAAAAAAGGAGAAAGAGAAGTAGGGTATAATGGATTTAATAGTATCAAAAACTCTGATTTGAATTTCCTTGTAGGGAGGGGAAAATATGGCCAGCATTTAAAGATAGGAGTCTAAATTTGGTTAAATTAGAAACTAAGTCAAGAAAATTGAGTGGAAATATAGATTATATTTTTAAGTTGCTTTATTGTAAATGAAATAAAATCTTTAGGTAATTCTAGGATCAAAGGATATTTTTTTCCAGTTTTTCTAAGCCTGTTAATCAGGGTTCTTAGTTAAAAACACTAGAAATCTCCTGGATAAGGTAAACATTTGAGCATGTAACTAATCACACAAATAAACGTAAAAATTAGTACAGTTAATGACAGGCATTTCAATCATAAATATGCTAATAGCTAAGTACGTAGATTTTGCTTTCTTGCACACATTTTTCCATCTCTAAAATAAAAATTTGTATTAAATGCCCTAATCCCTCCACTGTAAATACTAAAATTCTAAAAGAGCATCTAAGACCAATTTTTAGAGGAATGTATTAAGAATTTAAATGTATGGTTAGTGTTCCATTTTTTTTTCTTAAAAGTTGAATTAAAAGCTGAACAAAAGGTTTTACCATTTTACATCATACTTTATTATTTCTTTGGACATTTAAAAGATTTTAAAAATACATTTATTTAGAAATTAGAGCACTTGATGCATAAGGATGAGTAAGTCATTTAAGATTTTGTCTCATTTTATTTATATCAAAATAGGCAGAACTATAGAACATTACTTCATAATGTGAACAAAATGTTTATGACCATAAGTGCTCCACAAATTTACCTAGTTTGATATCATTAATATTGAAATATTACTGTGATTTGAAATTTAGCTCTGTTATTGACAAGTGCTAATCAAATGAGCATTCTGAATCAAGTGATACTGAGAATTTTTTCTACATATCACATGGGCTTGATTGTCTCTTGCAAAGACAAATTTCTATGACTCTATCCTGGTGACTGTCTATATCGTCAACTATTATAAATGTTTCTGGCTTCCTTACTTTATTCTGCTATATTCTATCTTGCTTTACTGAAGTAGTTCTCCTAATCTCTTCTAACAATTAGAGATGGTGAAAGATTTGTTATGATTAAAAAATTGGAAGAATAAAATTCTATGAGAAACAAATATTGTATTTTCATCATGGAATGTTATCAACACAATTAAGAAGAAAACGACCAAGATAGATAGAGAAATGGAATTTATTCTTCAATGGACAAAATGCTATTTAGCAAATGCTAAGTGATTTTTGTCACTTAGAAGGAATCCATACTACATGATACTCTCAGCTGGATCATTTGAGCATAAAATAGTGCAGTGAAGTGAAAAATCATTCAGTCGTGTCTGACTCTTTGCAACCCCATGGATGACACAGTCCATGGAATTCTCCAGCCCAGAATACTGGAGTGGGTAGCCTTTCCCTTCTCCAGGGAAGCCACAAGGGAAGCCCAAGAATACTGGAGTGGGTATTCTATTCCTTCTCCAGTGGATCTTTCCTGCCCAGGAATCGAACTGGGGTCTCCTGGATTGCAGGCGGATTCTTTACCAACTGAGTTATCCGGGAAGCCCAAAATAATGCAAAAATACATTTTAAGTCATACTAAATTTAATTATTGTAGTGTTATGTATTTGAAATAAACATAACTAAAGCAAAAAAAAGCAAAGCAGTGAGGTCTATATTTGGTTTAAACCTCACTTCCTAAGTACCAAAATATGAATATGATTCTGTGTTTCTGCAAGTTTTGTTGTATGCATTATTCCTCAACAAATCTGTGCAACATCATTCATACTCAAAGACTAATCAGCTCTTGTATATATGTTGACAGTTTCTTTCCATATTTGTAATAGTGTCATTGACAAGGGGGTACACTGTGGTTCTGTTGTCTTAATTATCATAGTATTTAGGAGTCTAAGCTTATTAGTCCACAAATATATTACCCATTCACCTAGTAAATATTCCCCAGATTGCTGACCTAGTATTTCTCAAGAAGTAAGTAGCTCCAAGAGGAATAATTGTGCAAAATCCATGCTCAAGTAAGTGTGGCAGGAATCTCACAGGAACCAGCAAAAACAACCTGTGACTCTAAGAAGAGGTCCAATGGAATGCCGCCAGGGACAGACAGTGTGTGTGCATCTCAGGAGAGGAGAGCTCTGCCACAGATACGCCCATTTCCCATCCAAGGAAGCTTTTGTTTTTCCAAAAATGAAGAATATATATATATATACACATACATACATACATACATTTATTTCAAAGTTACATTAGGATATTTCAGATTCAGTGGAACAGCATTTTTAATTCATTTGAATGGGGTTTAAAGCTTATCTCCAGTCTACACATGCAAATGCATGCAGTGGATGCCACTGCTAATAACAATAAAGATGTATATGTGCACTAAAATTTAAAGTTATAACTTGGCACTGCCTATTTCCTCTACCCCAGGATTTCTGATATCAGGTTACAAATGTTTGTCCTGAATTTCTGTGATGTACATTTCAACTTCACTTATTGTTCTCTATGCTAATTCCATCACACCTGTTCAGGCCATCTCATCTCAATGTGGAATGAGTACAATGATCATAATAGCCTGTCTCTGTGACCAGAACCTCCATTCTCCAAATCATCATATAAAATGCTGCCTTTCAAAAATCAGACATTTTTTTTCCCTAGAAATACACAAGAATGCAGTTTTAAATTTTGTACTGTAACTCTCCATTCTAAATTGTAAAAAACTGTTTAAAAGTAATTCTGATTCTGAAAATGCCGAACTCAAAGACCCTTACTATTACAATCCTAATTGTAATACAAACAATACAAATACAATGGATATTTGTCTTTATTCCAGTTATATGGTGTTATTTCCCACACCAGGGTGGCTTCAGGGTGGCTTCAACAGTCTCCTATTATTGATCTCTAATGGTTGACTGAAACCGAGATTATCATTAATTGTTCTAAAAGCAAAACCATTCTCCCCATCAATGCGTTTCAAGCATTTCATTATATATCTTCCAAAAATCCAACACAATCGTTATGTGAGGGTCCAATTTACAGCCTTCATTTTGAAGGCTTTAACATAACCATATTGTTAAATGAGACTCTGTGAGAATTTAATAGGTTTATATATATACCGGGTCATTATTTGAATATTTTCTGAGCTAAAATGTTACACACAATCACCATGGCATAGCATTTTGGGACCATGACTATTCATTAATTATATCATTGGAATAGATTTGTTTCCTGTAGAAGATAAGATCTTATACTTGGATACACTTCCATTCTGCCCTGATAACTTTACTAGGTCTTCTGTTCAGATCTTAGCATTTTTCCAAAATAACCTGACCCTTCCCTGTGCCTTGGTGGTTTAGTCACTAAGTTGTGTCCTACTCTTGTGGCCCCATGGACTGTAGCCCACCAGGCTCCTTTGTCCACGTGGTTCCCCAAGCAAGAATGCTGGAGTGGTTTGCCATTTCCTTCTCCGGGATCTTCCTGACCCAGGGGTTGAACCCAGGTCTCCTGCACTACAGGCAGTTTCTTTATAGACTGAGCTACCAGGGAAGCCCCTGTGCCTTGCTGATTGCTAAAGTACATATATTGCTCAATGCCTAGCTAGTTTAAAAAAGGCCTCATTTATTTTTTTTAAATAGTACCTGTAATTCCATTTTTACTGACAAATAAATTGGTGTATAGAGAAGGATATTATGCATATATTTTCAAAATATTTTTCCTAACATTTGCAGGGATGAATTAGAGAATTTTTTTTTTCATTTTTCTATCATCTTTTTACTTTTTTTCTTTTTTTTTTTTAATTTTAAAATCTTTAATTCTTACATGCGTTCCCAAACATGAACCCCCCTCCCACCTCCCTCCCCATAACATCTCTCTGGGTCATCCCCATGCACCAGCCCCAAGTATGCTGTATCCTGCGTCAGACATAGACTGGCGATTCAATTCTTACATGATAGTATACATGTTAGAATGCCATTCTCCCAAATCATCCCACCCTCTCCCTATCCCTCTGAGTCCAAAAGTCCGTTATACACATCTGTGTCTCTTTTCCTGTCTTGCATACAGGGTCGTCATTGCCATCTTCCTAAATTCCATATATATGTGTTAGTATACTGTATTGGTGTTTTGCTTTCTGGCTTACTTCACTCTGTATAATCGGCTCCAGTTTCATCCATTTCATCAGAACTGATTCAAAGGTATTCTTTTTAACGCCTGAGTAATACTCCATTGTGTATATGTACCACAGCTTTCTTATCCATTCATCTGCTGATGGACATCTAGGTTGTTTCCATGTCCTGGCTATTATAAACAGTGCTGCAATGAACATTGGGGTACATGTGTCTCTTTCAATCCTGGTTTCCTTGGTGTGTATGCCCAGCAGGGGGATTGCTGGGTCATAAGGTAGTTCTATTTGCAATTTTTTAAGGAATCTCCACACTGTTCTCCATAGTGGCTGTACTAGTTTGCATTCCCACCAACAGTGTAGGAGGGTTCCCTTTTCTCCACACCCTCTCCAGCATTTATTGCTTGCAGATTTTTGGATCGCAGCCATTCTG
The DNA here is from genome assembly GCF_016772045.2 of Ovis aries. Taxonomy (NCBI): domain Eukaryota; kingdom Metazoa; phylum Chordata; class Mammalia; order Artiodactyla; family Bovidae; genus Ovis; species Ovis aries. The sequence continues at coordinate 134,339,757 of NC_056054.1, forward strand.
ACTGGTGTGAAGTGGTACCTCATTGTGGTTTTGATTTGCATTTCTCTAATAATGAGTGATGTTGAGCATCTTTTCATGTGTTTGTTAGCCATCCGTATGTCTTCTTTGGAGAAATGTCTATTTAGTTCTTTGGCCCATTTTTTGATTGGGTCGTTTATTTTCTGGAATTGAGCTGCATATGTTGCTTGTATATTTTTGAGATTAGTTGTTTGTCAGTTGCTTCATTTGCTATTATTTTCTCCCATTCAGAAGGCTGTCTTTTCACCTTGCTTATAGTTTCCTTTGTTGTGCAGAAGCTTTTAATTTTAATTAGATCCCATTTGTTTATTTTTGCTTTTATTTCCAGAATTCTGGGAGGTGCATCATAGAGGATCCTGCTGTGATTTATGTCTGAGAGTGTTTTGCCTATGTTCTCCTCTAGGAGTTTTATAGTTTCTGATCTTACATTTAGATCTTTAATCCATTTTGAGTTTATTTTTGTGTGCGGTGTTAGAAAGTGATCTAGTTTCATTCTTTTACAAGTGGTTGACCAGTTTTCCCAGCACCACTTGTTAAAGAGATTGTCTTTACTCCATTGTATATTCTTGCCTCCTTTGTCAAAGATAAGGTGTCCCTATGTGTGTGGATTTATCTCTAGGCTTTCTATTTTGTTCCATTGATCTATATGTCTGTCTTTGTGCCAGTACCATACTGTCTTGATGACTGTGGCTTTGTAGTAGAGCCTGAAGTCAGGCAAGTTGATTCCTCCAGTTCCATTCTTCTTTCTCAAGATTGCTTTGGCTATTCGAGGTTTTTGTATTTCCATACAAATCTTGAAATTATTTGTTCTAGTTCTGTGAAAAATATGGCTGGTAGCTTGATAGGATTGCATTGAATTTGTAAATTGCTTTGGGTAGTATACTCATTTTCACTATATTGATTCTTCCGATCCATGAACATGGTATATTTCTCCATCTATTAGTGCTAAGAGGAAAGTTCATAGCAATACAGGCATACCTCAAGAAACAAGAAAAAGTCAAATAAATAACCTAACACTACAACTAAAGCAATAGAAAAGGAAGAATTGGAGAACCCCAGAGTTAGTAGAAGGAAAGAAATCTTAAAAATTAGGGCAGAAATAAATGCAAAAGAAACAAAAGAGACCATAGCAAAAATCAACAAAGCCAAAAGCTGGTTCTTTGAAAGGATAAATAAAATTGACAAACCATTAGCCAGACTCATCAAGAAGCAAAGAGAGAAATATCAAATCAATAAAATTAGAAATGAAAACGGAGAGATCACAATAGACAACACAGAAATACAAAGGATCATGAGACTACTATCAGCAGTTGTATGCCAATAAAATGGACAACGTGGAAGAAATGGACACATTCTTAGAAAAGTACAATTTTCCAAAACTGAACCAGGAAGAAATAGAAAATCTTAACAGACCCATCACAAGCACGGAAATTGAAACGGAAATCAGAAATCTTCCAGCAAACAAAAGCCCAGGTCCAGACGGCTTCACAGCTGAATTCTACCAAAAATTTCGAGAGGAGCTAACACCTATCCTACTCAAACTCTTCCAGAAAATTGCAGAGGAAGGTAAACTTCCAAACTCATTCTATGAGGCCACCATTACCCTAATACCAAAGCCTGACAAAGATGTCACAAAAAAAGAAAACTACAGGCCAATATCACTGATGAACATAGATGCAAAAATCCTCAACAGAATTCTAGCAATCAGAATCCAACAACACATTAAAAAGATCATACACCATGACCAAGTGGGCTTTATCCCAGGGATGCAAGGATTCTTCAATATCCGCAAATCAATCAATGTAATTCACCACATTAACAAATTGAAAAATAAAAACCATATGATTATCTCAATAGATGCAGAGAAGGCCTTTGACAAAATTCAACATCCATTTATGATAAAAACTCTCCAGAAAGCAGGAATAGAAGGAACATACCTCAACATAATAAAAGCTATATATGACAAACCCACAGCAAACATTATCCTCAATGGTGAAAAATTGAAAGCATTTCCCCTAAAGTCAGGAACAAGACAAGGGTGTCCACCTTCACCGCTACTATTCAACATAGTTCTGGAAGTTTTGGCCACAGCAATCAGAGCAGAAAAAGAAATAAAAGGAATCCAAATTGGAAAAGAAGAAGTAAAACTCTCACTGTTTGCAGATGACATGATCCTCTACATGGAAAACCCTAAAGACTCCACCAGAAAATTACTAGAGCTAATCAATGAATATAGCAAAGTTGCAGGATATAAAAGCAACACACAGAAATCCCTTTCATTCCTATACACGAATAATGAGAAAGTAGAAAAAGAAATTAAGGAAACAATTCCATTCACCATTGCAACGAAAAGAATAAAATACTTAGGAATATATCTACCTAAAGAAACTAAAGACCTATATATAGAAAACTATAAAACACTGATGAAAGAAATCAAAGAGGACATCATCTTTTTTCTAAAGAGAGCTCATTTCTTAAGAACTGAACATTTTCTCAGTTCTTAATATCAAAAGAATATATTTTTTTCTTTAAAAATGAGGGGGGTTAGAATACTTAATGTTTCTGGTTTCCTTCTGCATGCCATGGATCCTTTAACTGATCATGTATCCATTTGTGGTTTGGCTGTTACAACTGAATTTGAAACACTAATCAGGTAGTAGAAGCATATGGTATACAAATCTTTCCTCAGCCTGCTTTCCTATATATTACTGCAGTTCTCTCTGACTCAGTGAGATAACTATTGTGGCGATTATTTTTCAGGATGAAAATTTTGTAATCGCTGCAACATCTCTTGCAGATAAAGCAGGACCCTGACCAAATGACAAACCAGGTGAACCCATATATCCAAACCCGCAGAAGCCTGCCCCAACAAGGATGAGGTGAGTTATGGCCAGATGGAGCCACTGTCTTCTCACGTCTGCAAGATATTTGAGTCTTGGTGACAGCCTCGCTGTACTAACTCAGGAAAAGTAATGCCCAGCTCCATACCATAATTTCTTGCCTGTCACTACCAGGCTTCTGCTCTATTTCACTAGGCCTAAAGGTCTTCTCTGTTCTGCAAGAAAACTTCAAGACTAACTACTTATCACTATTGTTTTGGTCAAGGCTCAACATATCAGTTTCTTGGAACATCCATCTTGTACTTTATTCTTATATATCCAGTAACTTTTTTAAAGTTCTTTTCTTCATGATGGAGTTTTCTCTCCATCCCCCAGTTCCTTAATGCTGGTACTATCAACATTATATCTTCTGCTCCAGTGTCAATACCTTAAACTGTACTCTTAATTTTCTGGTCCAAAAGTTCCTTCCAACTCTATTTCTTAACTGAGTATCCTGCTTTCTTTTCAGTTCATGTAAAAAGAGGCTTTTTATTCTTCATGCTCCATAAACTTCATACTGGGATACAAGATCACTCTGCTCTTTATTCTCAAACTATTTCTTCTCCATCATTGCAAAATTCGCTGTTCTTTGGTGAGTGTACAACTTTAACGTACTCTCTCTGTTGATGTTGTTGTTTAATTGGTAAGTTGTATCTGACTCTTTTGCGACCCCATGGACTGTAGTCTGCCAGTTTCCTCTGTCCATGGGATTTTCCAGGCAAGAGTACAGGAGTGGTTGCCATTTTCTTCTCCAGGGGATCTTCTTGACCCTGGGAATGAACCCACATCTCCTGCATTGGGGGGTAAATCCTTTATCACTGAGCCACCTAGGAAGCTCATTCTTCTGTCTACAGGTTTTCATTGTGCTATCACACTATCTTGTGGTTATTATCTTTATTCACCCATTGTCTTCCTATTTCCCTCTCTAATCCATTAGAATGGTTTGACATTTTTGATTTTAAAAGATCTCCTGTAAATAAATTTACCCATTACATTTTTGCCACCTATCCTATGGTCACATTTAGATCACTAGGAAATAAAACATTCTTAAAGTTATTGTGTCAAATATCGTAATCTCCAGTGATAGCCTTTTACCATCATGGGATATATCTTTATTATTATTATTATTATTATTATTATTATTACTATCTATAACTGAAATTCATCGATCACTTCTTTTTTAGTTAACTTATTTGTCCCTCTATCATTTTGTAACTTCCCAAGCAATACCAATTCATGTATAAAATCTCTTCATGTAATTTCTCTAAACCTGCTCCTATCCAACTAAATGTTGATGGATAAAATCAAATAGGTTACATTATGCTATACATTCATACAGTAATGAGAGCTAGTTTTTAATGTCAGATATTCTTTATAAATGATCCTCAAGGAACTTGATTCCTTGTCCACTGCTCATGATTAGTTCAAGTCATTTCAGACAAAGGTTTTTTTTTTTTTTAATTTTTTGTTTCTTTTTCTCCCTATAAACCAATATATTTACTTCATATGACAAATCAAAGCCATAATATAGTAGCTCTACAAAATTCTGGCACTTGAATTCATAATTGTATCTTTCCTTCTATTCCCTCTATAAGAAGACAGGCATCCCTCTGCTTCAAACACAGTCCTTCCCTCTGCACTGTTCTTTACCTTCCCCATTTACATTTAGGGAACATTTATAGTCATTTTCTCCTGATTTCCTAGGACATAAAAATACCTCATTTCTACTGTACTTAAAACACACTATTTTAAAAAACTGTCTGTCAACACACTATTTTTAAAAACTGTCTGTCAAATGAAATAACAAGTAGAAATAAAAGTGCAATATTAAATAATGTAACCTTTAGTAAAAGTTAATTCAAAATCTTAAAAATAGTAGAAATTACATACATGTATATATAATATGTTTAAATTCCTAACTCACAGATCTCAAAATAGCCTCATATGTTTTTCTAAAATTATGGAATTTTTGAGTGGAAAATTTAGGTTATTTACTGAACCATTTTTATTCTAGAGATGAATGGATTTTTAATTGCATCATTCTATAGTGAAAGAGCTATGATTATAACACAAATGTGTATTTTTAAGATTATTTATATTTTTATTTAATTGCTTATTCAAAACTCTATTACCCATGCTTTCTATTTTTTCATTGTTTGTGTAGCTTTTCTATTGGTAAAGAAGTTTATTTTTGAGGTCAGAAACTCAGTTATTAAAAAGCTCAGCTCATCTTCTTTCAATAGTAAAATATATTGCACTATCAGTCTAGCATTTTATACCTTACCATGCTAACAAGTATAAATATATACATATACATATAAAATGCATATATATATTATATATGCAATGCATATAAATACTTGCCTATCACTCATAGGAAATATCAAGAAATTGTCAGTTATTCTTGTAATAAGTATTATCAAATAATATTGTCATATTTAATAAAGTATTCACAAAATCATTTCTTATCTAGCAGGTCAGTATTATTATTTTCTATCACCCACAAACTATTCTGCCAATTTTTCATCTTTTGCAATTATTTGGAAAACTTACTGAGAATCTACTACATAGCAATAACTCCAAAACTTGATGAGATTTAAATATAAAAAAGAAAGTTAACAAAAGTGTGGTATCATTTGGGGTATCAATCTTCATTTTTATCTCTATATCATTTAATGTTCTTTCTAAGATTCATGGTGTTTTCTTAATGGAACATATCTCGCTCTGTCTTCTAGGAATGCAGACAACAACTATTGCATCATTTCAAAGAAAATCTCCTCTGTAAAATTCTCCTAACCCTTGTAGTTCTACAGATTCCTTCATTCACTGCATTTTTCATTCATTTATGAATAAACATTATATAACTAGTTATGAATTTGTCCTTAACAAATTACAACAAACTAAGTGGTCTCAATCAACACACAATTTTTAATTTAAATTTCCATGCGTCAGGAATCCCTGGGCTTCCTAGGTGGCTCTATTGGTAAAGAACCACCTGCTAATGCAGGAGATGTAAGAGATGTGGGTTTGATCCCTGAGCCAGGAAGATCCCCTGGAGGACAAAACGGCAACCCATTCCAGTATTCTTGCCTAGATAATCTCATCGACAGAGTAGCCTGGCAGGCTACAGTCCATGGGGTCACAAAGAGTCGGACACAAGTGAAGTGACTTAGCATGTAAGACATTGCTTCAAAATCTCTGATAAATCTGTAGTCAAGGTAACAGTCAGATTCGTTGGGAGTTCGTATAAGGTTTAAATGGAGAAAGACCTGGCTCAAACCTCAGTGCTGTTTGTAGGACTCAGTTACTTGTACTCTTCTGGAGACTTGTATTTTTGTTTGTTTGCTTGCTTGCTTGTTTGTTTTCGTTTCTTTTCTTTTTGCTAGTTATCTATCAGGGGTCCTCCTTACCTCCTAGCTGACTTTTTGAACAGAAGTGACCTTCAATTCCTTAACACATGGGCTTCTCCATGATGTTCATTTGCTTCCTCAAAACACTTAAACCATAAAGACAATGAAGTGAGCTCTCTAGCAAGATGGAAGTTACAAGTTATATAATGAAATAATGGAAATCATATGATATCACCTTTGTCATATTCCACTGATCACAAGTCTTGCCAGTACTCAAATAGAGGAAATTCCACAAGATCTTGGATTCAGGGTTCAGAAGTAATTGGAGGGGGGAAATTTTTAGAATCTGCCTAGCCCACTTTTTAGTTTGCATTTATTTATTCATTGACAAAAATATTGTTGCCTTAACACACTTGAATGTAATTTGCAAGAGGGGATTTTTAGTATGTCTTGTGATATTTTTGAGTATTCATTTGAAATTGGATGACTATGCCTTTGTAGATTGATAGTATTTAAATTGAGTCTATTTAGGGATAAAAATCTGGTAGTAACAATGCTCTATAGAACTTTCACAGCATCTATAATGTGCTGATTTTACAAAATTAATAAATACTAAGCCTAGTCAGTATAGTGGAACCTTGAGGGCTGTTTGAAAATAAATTAACCAAATGAAGCATCTTATTTGAAAATTATATTTCATGTAATTTACTTTCAACTCCCACTCACTTTATGTCACATTTAAGAACCCTCCACTGACTCTTTTTGGCTATTTTACTTATTCCATATTCAGGGAATCTGCTATGCCACTGAGTCCTATGCTATTGAATTCAATGCCACTGATTGCAATATGAAATTCTAAAGCTGAATAATCTAATTGTATGAAAACATAAATAAGAAAATTAATCTAATATAAGAAATAGACAGCTATCACTCTTAATGTTTTTTGTGGGAACTCTGGACAGACTGCTATTTGACCTTCTTAAATGAACAGCTTGCTTTCAACACCCACAACTGATGTACATACATGATCACTTGGCTGTCAATACTAACAGCCATCTGTTAAGATGGCAACATGCCTGCTCTCAAAATTGTGTTCCAGTTTAGACTACAGTTGCCAACTGAGTAGATTGGCAGTCTGAGATTCTGAAAAGCTTCCTCTTGTTCTATAGAAAGTGACGCTGTATTAACACCCACATGGCTTCTTACCTCCATGCCACCTGTTCACTATTTTTAGGCCAAAAATATCCATATAAAAGGCCAATGGTGAACAGTTGATGAAACATACCCTGGGTGCCAGTGGTATATTACAAAGTACAACATGATGTTCTATTTTTCAAAAAGTGACTGTGTCTATTGAAAAGGCATGATAATGTGGATGTGAAAAAAATGTAACACCTAAAAATCACTTTGAAAATGATGACTACATGAGTATTAGGTATTTAACATAACATTATCTTTATTATTGTTCTTGTTGGTGGGGAATAACCCTCCACCCAACTCTGCATAAATACCTAGTCTTATGGAAATATTCTTGCTTATATGCAACGGTCTTACATTGTGTGTGTGCGCACGTGTACACAGAAACACAATTTTTTTTTGGAAGCAGAATTGCGAAGGGAATGGAAAAAATAATCAGACAGAAGCTACGAGATTGAATTCAGTGATTCTAGTGTAATTTGGCTTTGTGTGAGAGAATATAATACTAAAGCTATTCCCAACATTCTCTTCAGTTTCTTTCTATTCCTATATCATATTCAAGGCCAAAATAATGGGCTGCTCTTAGTATCTGAAATTTAAAGTCTCAGGTTTTAGCATAGCTGAAGAGGAAGAAGAAAAAGAAAAAAAATGCTCTCTGCAGTCTACAGAAATTGCTAATTTTACTTCATCTTCAGTTAATGACCTTGTCTCATATTTCATAGAGTAAATATCGTTCATCAAACAATAATCACTACTTGTTCATGCCCACCAGGATCCTCTGTCCATGGGATTTTTCAAGCAAGCATACTGGAGTGAGCTGCCATTTCTTCCTCCAGGGGATCCTCCCAACCCAGGGCTCAAACTCATATCCCTTGCTTTTCCTGCATTGCAGACAGATTCTTTACCCACTTCACTATCAAAGAATCACTATTTACTCCACCATCAAATCTACAATTTTGTCTGTTCTTTGCTACTTATTTCCTCTGTTATACAAGATCAAAAGCTCCATTGTGCACTTTCTCCCTTTTCAGGAATGGCTTTCATTAGTCATTCCTTCCTGCTCTTACACATTGAAACCTTTCTCCAATGGGCTCATTCTATGAGCTTCTGGACAAGTGATACTGTCCCTTCTCAAAAAGCAAACTAAAGCTGTCCTGACCCTATTTCCAGCTCCTGTCAATAAGTTTATCCCCTAGAACAATAAACATCCTCAAAGAGTGGTGTACTGTGGTTTCTCTACTTTGCCACCTTGCTTCTACCTCTCAGTCAATTCCAATCATATTTTGATATGTGCATAGCCCCTGAAGAGAGGTGTTATATAACTTTCCAACATTCCAAATTTTGAAGTCTTCTCTTTGTTTTTCTCTTCTTCTCTCACTTTGCCTCCCACAAAATTCTACAGAGATGATTAATTCTACTTTTTTAAAAAAAAATTGTGGCTAATTTACAATGTTGTATTAGTTTCAGGTGTACTGCAAAGTGATTCAGTTATATATACATATATAGTATGTGTACATATATTTATTTTATATATATATAGATACACACATATATATGTTCTTTTTCAGATTATTTTCCATTATTGTTTATTAGAATATATTGAATGTAGTGACATGCACTATACAGTAAGTTCTTGTTGATTATTTATATATATAGTATATGTGTTATGGTGTATGTGTATCTGTTATGTATGTATGCTGTGTATGTGTTAATCCAAAATTCCTAATTTATCCCTCCTTTATCCCTTGTGTTCCCCTTTAGAAATTGTGTTTGTTTTCTATGTCTGTGACTGTAGTTGTGTTTTGTAAGTAAGTCTATCTCTATCATTTTCTTAGATTTCATATATAAATGATGTGATGTTTTTGTCTGACTGGATTCCCTTAGTATGATAATATCTAGTTCTGTCTAGTTCTGTCTATGTTGCTGCAAATGGCATTATTTCATAACTTTTTCTTTTGTTTTCATCCTCTCACACTGCTACCTCCTCCCTCACCACTGGCATCTCTTCTCAGAAGCCTTTACTGGTCTCTCTTCCTCTATCTGTCCTAACTGGTTAAGTTCCTTAGGAATTATGACTTGGTATTATCTGCTTCAAATGATAAAATCTCATGCTTCCAGCTGTCCCATCATTTCTGACAGTCCCATCATTCTGTCATTTCATCACAGTACAGAATTCAGTACAGAATTAATCTGAGAGTAGTTCCCAGATTCTTTTTTCCCCATGAATCTCTTCTTTAGATTCCAGATAAGGATGTTTGTTTGTGATTATCATTTCTACATGGATACCCATTTTTCTGATAAGAGTGGGAGCTTGACTTCTGGGGATGCAGGTTCAAGGGAAGTTACTACCTGGAATGTACTCATCTCCATTTTCTACCTGCCTAATTCACTCAACTTTTAGGTCTCATATTTCTACTCTTCCTGTCAAGAAATATAGTTTGATTATTTATTTTTAGGCGAGTATTCTGTGTGTTTCTCCATCTATTTCCCATGGAGTGATGGGACCAGATGCCATGATCTTCGCTTTCTGAATGTTGAGCGTTAAGCCAACTTTTTCATTCTCCTCTTTTGCTTTTATCAAGAGGCTTTTTAGTTCCTCTTCACTTTCTGCCATAAGGGTGGTGTCATCTGCATATCTGAGGTTATTGATATTTCTCCCAGCAATCTTGACTCCAGCTTGTGTTTCTTCCAGTCTAGCATTTCTCATGATATACTCTGCATATAAGTTAAACAAACAGGGTAACAATATACAGCGTTGACGTACTCCTTTTCCTATTTGGAACCAGTCTATTGTTTCATCTAGTCAAGGCTATGGTTTTTCCAGTAGTCATGTATGGATGTGAGAGTTGGACTGTGAAGAAGGCTGAGCATCAAAGAATTGATGCTTTTGAACTGTGGTGTTGGAGAAGACTCTTGAGCATCCCTTACCCTGAGATTTCTTTGGAAGGAATGATGCTAAAGCTGAAACTCCAGTACTTTGGTCACCTCATGAGAAGAGTTGACTCATTGGCAAAGACTGATGCTGGGAGAGATTGTGGGCAGGAGAAGAAGGGGATGACCAAGGATGAGATGGCTGGATGGCATCACTGACTTGATGAACGTGAGTCTGAGTGAACTCCGGGAGTTGGTGATGGACAGGGAGGCTTGGCGTGCTGCGATTCACGGGTTCGCAAAGAGCCGGACATGACTGAGTGACTGAACTGAACTGAACTGAACTGATTCTGTGTGTTTCCTCCAGAAGATACATTCCTTGGCTATACACCAGGCCCAGCACATGCCATGGGACAGATTAGTGTCTTGGTAAATACTCTTAAAGTTAAAATATTTTACTGTAAACTCATTAGTTTCCAGATGAAGAAAGAGTCAGAAGGGAATGAAGAAAAATTCATTATGCTTCTTAACAAAAGTGTTACAACATACAGGCTTAACATATTTTTGTCTCTAATTCATTGTCATTTATTTGATACACAGTAGTACAGATATGATTTAGCATGTATTTTTTGCTTATTGTCACACTTAGAATTCCCTTTGCTATTTATTATTTTCAGTTTTAATATACTGTAAAATACTTTGTTGTCAGAACTTACTTAGTTGTTCAGTCATGTCTGACTCTTTGTGACCTCATGGACTGTAGCCCAGCAGGCTCCTCCTTCCATGGGGATTCTCAATAATTGAGTGGGTGGCCATGTTCTCCTCCAGGAGATCTTTCCACCCCACGGATTGAACCCAGGTCTCCCTCATTGCAGGTAGATTCTTTACTTCCTGAGCCACTAGGAAAGTTGTCAGAATATATTCTGATTTTAAGAGACAGAGTTTTAGAATCAAGTTGGCTTTATGCAGAATTGTCTTCTTGGTTGTTATTCTAATAACTAAGAGAGACTAAGAGAGCTAGTAACTTAGTTGGGGCTTCCCTGGTGGCTCAAATAGTAAAGAATCTGCCTGCAATGTGGGAGTCCTGGGTTTGAGCCCTGGTTCTGGAAGATCCCCTGGAGAAGGGAATAGCTACCCACTCCAGTATTCTTACCTGGATAATTCAATGGACAGAGAAGCTTGGTGAGCTACAGCCCATGGGGTCACAGAGTCGGACACAAATGAGTGACTAACACTTTCACACACTTTTCAGTAACTTGCTTACATAAAAAGAGTAAATTTGGCAAATAAACCAAATGTTATGTTTTTAAATATTTTGAAAACATAAACAAAAGGCAGCTGTCCTTTGTCTGATTTGAAATGTCACTTTTTTAATGAAAATAAATTGATGGCCATTATTATAGCATCATTGAAGAAATTTTTCATGTTTATAATAACTAATCACAGATGAAGATGCCTGGAGAAAGGAATGGCTACCCACTCCAGTATTCTTGCCTGGAGAATTTCCTGGACAAAGAAACCTGGCATGCTACAGTTCATGAGATCCCAATGAGTTAGGCCCAACTGAGCAACTAACACTTTCACTATTCATTTCAACCCCAAATGCAGTCCAAGTTGGTAAAATAAAATGTTTATGATTAATATTTAAAAGTCCAGCCTCTATTGAAATGCAAGTTCAATTTACAAAGAAAATCCTTTAAAGATATGAAGTTGAGAAGAGTTTATTTTATAATATTCAGCATAATATAAGAGGAAATCATTACTTGGAAATTTTCATCATATTATGACTTTCATTCTTGTGGTGTATACATATTAATAAAGATGAGAAATCTCTGGTCAAGGAGTTAGAAGAATTGGTTATTGAGAGTGATAGTGATTCTAGCCAGTCATGGAACTGAAGCCAAGACATCTAATTATTTAGTGGCTTAGTATCTTCATCAGTAAAATGAAAGTGATTATAAAACTAATGATTACTGGCATACTTGACAGTTAAAATTCTTGATTAGGTGAAAATCACAAACTTACAGATTCAACAAGCTGAACAAATTCTAACAGAGACAAAAAGAATCTAGACTGACAGAAAACAGATCAGTGCTTGCCTAGAACAAAGGGTGTGTGAGACAATGACTAAATAGAGAAGGAGAGAATTTTCAAGTCAATTAAAATATTCTGAAACATTATGGGAGTAATATCCGTGCAAGTAAATACATTTGTCAAAACTTAAAGACTAATCACTTTAAAATAGATGCATCTTATTACATATATGTTTGTGTGCTAAGTCACCTCAGTTGTGTCTGACTCTTTGCTAACCAATGGACAATAGCCCACAAGCCTCCTCTGTCCATTGGATTCTCCTGGCAAGGATACTGGAGTGGGCTGTCGTGCCCTCTTCCAGTGGATCTTCAGGACCTAGGGATCGAACCTTCATCTTTTAAGTCTCCTTCATTGACAGGCATGCTCTTTACCACTAGTGCCACCTGAGAAGCTCATTACATATATATTATACCTCAATAAATTGACTTTAAAAGGGGTATGTGAATGGATCAGTAAGTAGTAATGTGAAGTACCCAAATAATACAATACCAAGAATTTCATTAAAATACCTTCATAGCTAAGGCTTGGTGATTTAATATATTTCTTTAAATTCTCATACTCAAATGTGTATATATATATGTGTGTGTGTGTGTGTGTGTGTGTTTCATAAATAAGTGAAGGCAGCCTTTAAGCCAGAATTACTACAAATACTAATTCTTTTTTCAATAAAACTTGTGTAATCTTTGATTTTCACATGTCAAAAATATTTAGCAGGGATTAAGTGTGTTTATTGCCCAGAACAGATTTTCCTCCCATGTAGGCTTAACACTTTTCTCAAAATTAACTAATTCTGCTGAACCAAAGTATTTATTATACTCAAATGGATGTTTAATATATTTTACATAAGGGTACATGATGTACAATTATAATGAAAATATACATATGGAAGTTAATGAAAAGATACCTTACTTGATTAAAGCCACCTTTTTAAGAATACTGCATGCTTAAGGTTCTGTGAATCTAAGTTAAATAAGATTACCCTAAGATTTAAATTCTTCAATACTTTCATGCTTGAGAGCAAATTCTAAGTTTTCTTGAACTTTTAAGTCAATGTGCTTGTGGTTGAGATTCTAGTGTAAATGGAGGCAAGGTCTCAGATATTGTTAGAAATAAATATAAAGACAGATAAAATGTGAAATCAGACTTTAAATAAAAAGCTCATGACTATGCATTCAATAATCCATCTTCAAAGATGTAATAAACAATATACTGGATATATGTAAAATAGTGTATAAAATATAAGAAAAATGAGCAAACAATATCATACATAGTTTGTTATCATTCTTCCTAATGATCAAAGTGTGTAGGAAGTAATTTTTATTGAATTTTTATATCTAAATTTTAAAAGAGACCACTTGCCTGAGACTCCATCCAAAATGGACACTGAATCTGCCATGCTATAACTAGTGGTTTATAGTCAGCACTGTATGAGATTTTAACCATAAACAGAACACTCCCTTATGTTCTCTTTTGAGCCATATATTCTGTAAATCTATGATTTTCCTTATATATTACACTGTACAGTGAGGACACGTTTATCAAAGTCCTTAGGTACAACAGTGATCTTCTCTATAAAAAATACACAGACATAGATTAACTTGCCAAGGTCATACAGCAGGTTTGTGACAGAACCAGAATTAAAATTCCCAAAGTTCCTCACCAGTTATAGCCATCTTGTAGTAACATTCTTTTAAGTTTGTAGCCTGAATCTACAATAAATTTATATTTGAGCACACACAAGCTTAGAATAGAGGTGCTCATGTCCATTTTAATCTTGAAAAGAGCATTTTTTTAAATTGAAAAAGATCAGAGCTGATATTTTTAGTTGAGTAAAATATTTTAAAGCAGTGAATTATAAACTGACTTTAAAAATTCTGATTTCAACTTTACAATGGGATTGATGGAAACTTGAGAATTTGCCTAAATATAAGAAAGTATTATATGTTGTCTTATTCAGGTTGCCTATCTATTCAGGTTGTTATAACAGAAATCATAGGATGAGTGATTTATACACAACAGAAATGTATTTCTCACAGTTATAGAGGCTGGGAAGTCTAAGAACATGGCACCCACAAATTTATTGTCAGGAAAGAGCCTGTTTCCTTGTTCATAGACTGTCTTTTCATTGAGTCCTCACATGGCAGAAAAAATGCAAGAGCTTTCTGGTATCTCATTTATAAGGGCACTAATGAAGGTTTACCCCCATGATCTCATGATTTCCCAAGTACTCCATCTCCAAATACCATTGGGAATTATGTTTCAATATATGCATTTGAGGAATTATAAACATTCAATTCATAATATATGTGAAACCAATATTTATTTTATATAAATATTTACACAAGACATAGACTACACAAATATCAAAAATAAAAAGAAAATATATTCATAAGCTATTGAGAAATATACTTCACATATCAGTCAGTATAGTTCAGTCACTCAGTCATGTTTGACTCTTTGGAACCCCATGAACCACAGCACACCATGCCTCCCTGTCCATCACCAACTCCTGAAGTCCACCCAAACCCATGCCCATTGAGTCAGTGATGCCATCCAACCATCTCATCCTCTGTCGTCCTCTTCTCCTCCTGCCCTCAATCTTTCCCAGCATCAGGGTCTTTTCAAATGAGTCAGCTCTTCGCATCAAGTGGCCAAAGTATTGGAGTTTCAGCTTCAACATCAGTCCCTCCAATGAACACCCAGGACTGTTCTCCTTTAGGATGGACTGTTTGTATCTCCTTGCAGTTCAAGGGACTCTCAAGAGTCTTCTCCAACAACACAGTTCAAAAGCATCAATTCTTCGGCACTCAGCTTTCTTTATAGTCCAAATCTCACATCCATACATGACCACTGGAAAAACCATAGTCTTGACTAGATGGACCTTTGTTGGCAAAGTAATGTCTCTGCTTTTTAACATGCTGAATAGGTTGGTCATAACCTTCCTTCCAAGGAATAAGTGCCTTTTAATTTCATGGCTGCAATCACCATCTGCAGTGATTTTGGAGCCCCCCCCCCAAATAAAATCAGCCACTGTTTCCACTGTTTCCCCATTTATTTGCCATGAAGTGATGGGACTGGATACCATGATCTTCACATATAGACAGTAGCAATTTTGGCCAACAGTGTAATGACTTGTACTAAAATGTAGGCTATACTCCATACACAATAGATATTTCAAATATGCAAGTGTGCTATTTTGATTTTTCCAGTAATATTAAGAATTATCGTAGTTTTCAGGAATATAGAGAAAATGAGATATTATTGCAATTGCCCAAATGAAGAAAGATGAAGAAGACATGTAGAATTTACATTTGTAATAGAGGCAGTAAATAGCTTGGGATTAATGTGACATATCAGAGACAGAATAATATAGCCTTGTGATTGAGAAAATAATGTTGTAGAGGAGAAATGGCTAGGCAATGATAACAAGTGCTTTTTTTGTTGTCATTGTTCTTTTATTTTATTATTATTTTGGCTAAAATATCCTAGAAAATGGCTCCATAATGAATCAAGTTGAAGTCTCATTGGAAAATATTGGACATTAAAAAAGTAAAAGGATAAATTATTTAGAAATACATTTAATTTTTAACAGATTGAATTATAGTCTAGCAGAATATGTTCACTAATATTTGGCAGCCAATTTGAAACATGAATTTATAGGTTCAGAAGAATCTATAAACCTTCAGCTGGAGCTGAAGTAGAAATCATCTCTACAGAGATTTTCAGCAAATACACAGTAGTGGATTACATAACTAAGATTGGAAATTATAAATTGAAAATGAAAGGGGAGTGGAGAGGAAGAAAAACAATAAGAAAAGAACAAAGAGGGAGGGCAAGGAAGGAAGAATATTGAATGATGAAGGAAAATTAGATTTCAGGATATATCTCAGAACCTTGAAAAAGACATCTGTTACTGGCATAGTTGGATATATAGATAGCAAAAGTGTGTGATAACTGACAAAATTATTAACTTTCTTTTTCCAAAAGTACAAAATAAAGTAAATTTTTGATAATATCTGTAGTCTGATGAATAGATGAATGCACACTGTATTCAAGGCAAGAAGTAAAGAAAATTAGGGAAGGGAATATTTACTCTTTCTGGTGATTTCTTCCACAGGAATCCATTCAGTAGCTCAGTCATGTCTGACTCTTTGTGACCCCATGTACTGCAGCATGCCAGGTCTCAGTGTCCATCAACAACTCCTGGAGTTTACTCAAACTCATGTCCATTGAGTTGGTGATGTCATCCAACCATCTCATCCTCTGTCATCCCCTTCTCCTCCAACCTTCAATCTTTTTCAGCATCAAGGTCTTTTCCACTGAGTCAGTTCTTCACATCAGGTGGCCAAAGTGTTGAAGTTTCAGCCTCAGAATCAGTCCTTCCAATGAATATTTAGGACTGATTTCCTTTCGGATGGACTGGTTGAATCTCCTTGTAGTCCAAGGGACTCTCAAGAGTCTTCTCCAACACCACAGTTCAAAAGCATCAAATTTTTGGCACTCAGCTTTCTTTATAGTTCAATTTTCACATCAATACATGACTACTGGGAAAACAGTAGCTTTGAAGAGACCAACACTTGTTGGCAAAGCAATGTCTCTGCTTTTTAAGCTGTCTAGTTTTGTCATGGCTTTTCTTCCAAGGAGCAAGCATCTTTTAATTTCATGGCTGCAGTCACCATCTGCAGTGATTTTGGAGCCCCCCAAAATAAAATCTCTCACTGTTTCCACTGTTTCCCTATCTATTTGCCATGAAGTGATGGGACCAGATGCCATGATTTTAGTTTTCTGAATGTTGAGTTGTAAACCAACTTTTTCACTCTCCTCTTTCACTTTCATCATGAGTCTCTTTAGTTCTTCTTCACTTTCTGCCTTAAGTGTAGTAACAGCTGCTTATCTGAGGTTATTTATATTTCTCCCAGCAATCTTGATTTCAGCTTGTACTTCATCCAACCCAGTATTTCTCATGAGGTACTGTGCATATAAGTTAAGTAAGCAGAATGACAGTATACAGCCTTGATGTACTCCTTTCCTGATTTAGAACCAGTCCATTGTTCCATGTCCAGTTCTAACTGTTGCTTTTTGACCTGCATGCAGATTTATCAGGAGGCTGGTTAGGTGGTGCGGTATTACCATCTCTTGAAGAATTTTCCACAGTTTGTTGCGATCCATGCAGTCAAAGGCTTTGGAGTAGTCAATTAAACAGTAGTAGATGTTTCTCTGGAGCTCCATGCTTTTTCAATGATCCAGTGGATGTTAGCAATTTAATCTCTGGCTCCTCTGCCTTTTCTATATTCAGCTTGAACATCTGGAAGTTCATGGTTCATGCATTGTTAAAGCCTGATGGAGAATTTTGAGCATTACTTTGTTAGTGTGTGAGATGGAATCAAACCGCATACCTGCCAGAGATGCTCAGAGGACTCAGACATACCTTGTGTGCACCAGGACCCAGAAACCCCACAGAGACTGAGACAGAACTGTGTTTGGGTGTCTCCTGAGGAAGTATAAGTTAGCAGTGGACTGCTGTCCAGGCAGGGACTCTGGGTGCAGTATACCTGGGTATGGCATAAGACCTCTTGGAGAAGATTGCCATTAACCCACCATAGAGACACCAGAACTTGCACAGGACTGGGGAAAGAGATTCTTGGAGGGCACAAACAGAACCTTGTGCTCACCAGGACCCAGGAAAAAGAAGCAGTGATTCCACAAGAGACTGTCTCAGACTTGCCCGTGAGTGTACAGGAGTCTCTGGCAGGGGCGTGGGTCAGCAGTGGCCTGTTGTAGGGTTGGGGGCACTGAGTGTAGCAGTACATGCATGGGACCTTTGGAAGGAGGTCACCATTATCTTCATTACCTCCACCGTAGTTTGACCTCAGGTCGAATAACAGGGAGGGAAGACAGCCCCACCCTTCAAGAGAAGCTTGGACTAAAGATTTACGGAGCATGGCCCCACCATCAGAACAAGAACCACTTTCCCCCTCAGTCAGTCTCTCCCAACAGGAAGCTTCCATAAGCCTCTTGTCCTTCCCATCAGAGGCCAGACAGAGTGAAAATCACAGTCACAGAAAACTAATCAATATGATCACATGGACCACAGCCTTGTTTAACCCAATGAACCTATGAGTCATGCCATGGAGGGCCACCCAAGGTGGACTGGTCATTGTGGAGAATTCTGACAAAACGTGGTTCCCTGGAAAAGGGAATGGCAAACCACTTCAGTATGCTTGCTTTGAGAACCCCATGAACAGTATGAAAAGGCACAAAGATAGGACACTGAAAGATTAACTTCCCAGATTGGTTCAGTTCAGTTCAGTTCAGTTCAGTCACTCAGTCGTGTCTGACTCTTTGTAACCCCATGAATTGCAGCACACCAGCCTCCCTGTCCATTGCCAGTTCGTGGAGTTCAGTCAAACTCACGTCCATCGAGTCGGTGATGCCATCCAGCCATCTCATCTTCTGTCATCCCCTTCTCCCCCTGCCCCCAATCCCTCCCAGCATCAGAGTCTTTTCCAATGAGTCAACTCTTTGCATGAAACAGCCAAAGTATTGGAGTTTCAGCTTTAGCATCATTCCTTCCAAAGGACACCTAGGGCTTATCTCCTTTAAATGGACTGGTTGGATCTCCTTGCAGTCCAAGGGACTCTCAAGAGCCTTCTCCAACACCAAAGTTCAAAAACATCAATTCTTTGGCACTCAGCTTTCTTCACAGTCCAACTCTCACATCCATACATGACCACTGGAAAAATCATGGCCTTAAGTAGACGGACCTTTGTTGGCAAAGTAATGTCTCTGCTTTTGAATGAGCTATCTAGGTTGGTCATAACTTTCCTTCCGAGGAGTAAGCGACTTTTAATTTCATGGCTGCAGTCACCATCTGCAGTGATTTTGGAGCCCCCCAAAATGAAGTCTGACACTGTTTCCACTGTCTCCCCATCTATTTCCCATGAAGTGATGGGACCAGATGCCATGATCTTCATTTTCTGAATGTTGAGCTTTAAGCCAACTGTTTCACTCTCCTCTTTCACTTTCATCAAGAGCTTTTTAGATCCTCTTCACTTTCTGCCATAAGGGTGGTGTCATCTGCATATCTGAGGATATTGATATTTCTCCTGGCAATCTTGATTCCAGCTTGTGCTTCTTCCATCCCAGCGTTTCTCATGAAGTACTCTGCATATAAGTTAAATAAGCAAGTTGACAATATACAGCCTTGACATACTCGTTTTCCTATTTGGATGTCTGCATTCACATGCTTCTATCTTTCCTTTTTTCCTTTGCTTTTTACTTCTGTTCTTTTCACAGCTATTTGTAAGGCCTCCCTAGACAGCCATTTTGCTTTTTGCATTTCTTTTCCATGGGGATGGTCTTGATCCCTGTCTCCTGTACAATGTCATGAACCTCCATCCATAGTTCATCAGGCACTCTATCTAGCAGATCTAGTCCCTTAAATCTATTTCCAACTTCCACTGTATAATCATAAGGGATTTGATTTAGGTCATACCTGAATTTTCTAGTGGTTTTCCCTACTTTCTTCAATTTTAGTCTGAATTTGGCAATAAGGAGTTCATGATCTGAGCCATAGTCAGTTCCTGGTCTTGTTTTTGCTGACTGTATAGAGCTTCTCCATCTTGGGCTTCAAAGAATATAATCAATCTGATTTTGGCATTGACCATCTGGTGATGTCCATGTGTCGTCTTCTCTTGTGTTGTTGGAAGAGGGTGTTTGCTATGACCAGTGCATTCTCGGCAAAACTCTATTATCCTTTGCCCTGGTTCATTCTGTACTCCAAGACCAAATTTGCCTGTTACTCCAGGTGTTTCTTGCCTTCCTACTTTTGCATTCCAGTCCCCTAGAATGAAAAAGACATCTTTTTTGGGTGTTAGTTCTAAAAGGTCTTGTAGATCTTCATAGAACCATTCAACTTCAGCTTCTTCAGTGTTACTGGTTGGGGCATCAACTTGGATTACTGTGATATTGAATGGTTTGCCTTGGAAATGAACAGAGATCATTGTGTCATTTTTGAGATTGCATCCAAGTACTGCATTTCGGACTCTTTTGTTGACGATGATAGCTACTCCATTTCTTCTGAGTGATTCCTGCCTGCAGTAGTAGATATAATGGTCATCTGAGTTAAATTCACCCATTGCAGTGCATTTTAGTTAGCTGATTCCTAAAATGTCCACGTTCACTCTTGCCATCTCCTGTTTGACCACTTCCAATTTGCCTTGATTCATGGACCTGACATTCCATGTTCCTATGCAATATTGCTCTTTATAGATATCAGACCTTGCTTCTATCACCAGTCACATCCACTGCTGGGTATTGTTTTTGCTTTGGCTCCATCCCTTCATTTTTTCTGGAGTTATTTTTCCACTGATCTCCAGTAGCATATTATGCACCTATCGACCTGGGGAGTTCCTCTTTCAGTATCCTATCATTTTGCCTTTTCATACTGTTCATGGGGTTCTCAAGGCAAGAATACTGAAGTGGTTTGCCATTTCCTTCTCCAGTGGACCACATTCTGTCAGACATCTCCACTATCACCCACCCATCTTGGGTGGCCCCACATGGCATGGCTTAGTTTCATTGAGTTAGACAAGGCTGTGGTCCATGTGATTAGATTGTCTAGTGTTCTGTGATTATGGTTTCAGTGTTTCTGACTTCTGATGCCCTCTCGCAACACTTACCATCTTACTTGGGTGTCCCTTACCTTGGACGTGGGATGTCTCTTCATGGCTGCTCCAGCAAAGGGCAGCTACTGCTCCTTACCTTGGATGAGGGGTGTCTCCTCACCACCGCCCTTTCTTACCTTGAATGTGGAGTAGCTCCTTTTTGGCCCTCCTGCACCAGCACAGCCACTGCTTCAGGTTGGTAGGTACCCAATATGTTACTATAGGTCAGTGGAGAACTAATTCCAGAAAGAATGGAGAAAGTTCGATAAGTTGAGAAAATAACCCTCTGTGAGCTGGTAAATGTTTTAAAACTAACAGTTTAGGGAAAAAAATAGAATATTGATTTGTATGATTTGCATATTTCTATGTGTATGGATTATAATCCCATCACAATTTATTTCAATCTGGTAATTGACTTTTAAAAGTTGCTGTTGCTGCTGCTGCTGCTGCTAAGTCACTTCAGTCGTGTCCGACTCTGTGCGACCCCACAGATGGCAGGCCACTAGGCTCCCCCGTCCCTGGGATTCTCCAGGCAAGAACACTGGAGTGGGTTGCCATTTCCTTCTCCAATTAAATGTTGCTAAAATTGATTAATAAACTCTTAAGAAATAAGATCAACAGCACAATTATTCCACTGTAATAAACTCAAGGGTAGATATCTCAGTTAATCATATATGTGCTTAAGGTATAATAAGTTATATTGTATATAATATATATGTGAATATATTTCACCTTTTCATTAAGTTTTTTTATTAAAATATAAACTTTTGATGCAATCTGAGTTACTTTTATTTCTTTTTCTTCTCTTATTGCTATGGCTAAAACTTCCAAAACTGTGTTGAATTGTAGTGGTGAGAGTGGGCACTCTTGTGTTTTTCCTGACTTTAGGTGAAATGTTTTCAATTTTTTGTCATTGAGGAGAATGTTTGATGTGGGTTACCATATATAGCTTTTATCATGTTGAGGTGTATTACTTCTATGCCTGCTGTCTGGAGAGTTTTTATCATAAATGGGTGTTGAATTTTGTCAAAGGCTCTCTCTGCATCTATTGAGATAATCATACGGTTTTTTTCTTTCAACTTGTTAATGTAGTGTATCACGATTGATTTGTGAATGTTGAAGAATCCTTGCATCCCTGGGATAAATCCCATGTCATGATGTATGATCTTTTTAAACATGTTATTGGATTCTGTTTGCTAGAATTTTGTTGAGGAGTTTTGCATCTATGTTCATCAGTGATACTGGCCTGTCATTTTCTTTTTTTGTGTGGCATCATTGTCTGATTTTGGTATTAGGGTGATGGTGGCCTCCAATAACATGTTCATGGGTTGGAAGAATCAATATAGTGAAAATTAGTATATTACCCAGAGCAATCTATAGATTCATTGCAATCCCTATCAAGCTACCGATGGTATTTTTCACAGACCTAGAACAAATAAATTCACAATTTGTATGGAAATTAAAAAAAAAAAAAAACTCGAATAGCCAAAACAATCTTGAGAAAAAGAATGGAACTGGAGGAATCAACCAGGATGACTTCACACTATCCTATAAAGCTACAGTCATCAAGACAGTATGGTACAGGCACAAAGATAGAAATATAGATCAATGGAACAAAATAGAAAGCCCAGAGATAAATTCACACACCTATGGACACCTTATCTTTGATAAAGTAGACAAAAATATACAATAGAGAAAAAATAATCTATTTAACCAGTGATTCTGGGAAAACTGGACAACCTCCTGCAAAAGAATACAACTAGAACACTTTCTAACACCATACACACAAAATAAACTCAAAATGGATTAAAGATCTAAATGTAAGACTGGAAACTATAAAACTCCTAGAGGAAAACATAGACAAAACACTCTCTGACATAAATCACAGCAAGATCCTCTATGACCCTCCTCTCAGAGTAATGGAAATAAAAGCAAAAATAAACAAATGGGACATAATTAAACTTAAAGGCTTTCGCACAGCAAAAGAAACTATAAGCAAGATGCAAAGAGAGCCTTCAGCTGTCTAATAGCAAACGAGGCAACTGACAAAGAATTAATCTCAAAAATATACAAGCAGCTCCTGCAGCTCAATACCAAAAAAATAAATGACCCAATCAAAAAATGGGCAGAAGAACTAAACAGACATTTCTCCAAAGAAGACATACAGATGGCTAACAAACACATGAAAAGATGCTCAACATCACTAATTATCAGAGAAATGCAAATCAAAACCATAATGAGGTACCATTTCACACCAGTCAGGATGGCTGCAATCCAAAAGTCTACAAGCAATAAATGCTGGAGAGGGTGTGGAGAAAAGGGAACCCTCTTACACTGTTGGTGGGAATGCAAACTAGTAAAGTCACTATGGAGAACAGTGTAGAGATTCCTTAAAACACTGGAAATAGAACTGCCATAGGACCCAGCAATCCCACTGCTGGGAATACAGATGGAGAAAATCAGAACTGAAAGAGACATATGTACCTCAGTGTTCATTGCAGCACTGTTTATAATAGCTAGGACATGAAAGCAACCTTGATGTCCTTTGGTAGACAAATGGAAAAAAGTTGTAGTACATATCATAATGGGATATTACACAGACATTAGAAAGAATACATTTGAATCAGTTCTAGTGAGGTGGATGAAACTGGAGCCTATTATATAGAGTGAAGTAAGTCAGAAAGAAAAACACCAGTACAATATATTAACACATATATATGGAATTTAGAAAGATGGTAATGACGACCCTATATGCACGACAGCAAAAGAGACACTGCTGCTGCTGCTGCTAAGTCGCTTCAGTCGTGTCTGACTCTGTGCGACCCCATAGACGGCAGCCCACCAGGCTCCCCTGTCCCTGGGTTTCTCCAGGCAAATAACACTGGAGTGGGTTGCTATTTCCTTCTCCAATGCAGGAAAGTGAAAAATGAAAGTGAAATCGTTCAGTCACGTCTGACCCTCACTGAGCCCATGGACTGCAGCCTTCCAGGCTCCCTCGTCCATGAGATTTTCCAGGCAAGAGTCCTGGAGTGGGGTGCCATTGTCTTCTCCGAAAGAGACACAGATGTAAAGAACAGACCATTGGACTCTGTGGGAGAAGGTGAGGGTGGGATGATTTGAGAGAATAGCAATTAAACATATATATTACTATATGTGAAGTAGATGACCAGTCCAAGTTTGATGAATGAAACAGAACACTCAAACCTGGTGCACAGGGACAACCCAGAGGGATGGGAAGAGAAAGGGGTTCAGGAAGGGGGACACATATAAACCCGTGGTTGATTCACATCAATGTATGGCAGAAACCATTATAATGTATTATAATGTAAAATGAATAAATAAATAAACTTCCGCACCTTTCTTAAGTAATGAGGGGAGTATTCTGAGAAAATTATGAAAGAGATGGACTCTCTAGAGTATGATAAAATTAATACTTGCCCAGAGTCGACATAAGTATATTCACTTAACAGTAAGTTTTAAACAACATTTACAAGAATTCCCATGAATTGGAGTTATTTTAAATATTTAAAGGAGTGAAAGTGTATGAAAGTTTAAGTCACTCATTCCTGTCTGATTCTTCGTGACCCCATAATTCTTCGTGGGTAGCTGTTCCCTTCTCCAGGGTATCTTCCCAACCCAGGGATCAATCCCATGTCTCCCACATTGCAGCCAGATTCTTCAGCAGCTAAACCATGAAGGAAGCCTGAGAATACTGGAGTAGATAGCCTATTCCTTCTCCAGCGGATATTCCCGACCTAGGAATTGAACTGGGATCTCCTTCATTGCAGGCGAGTTCTTTACCAACTGAGCTATCAGGGACACATTTAAAAGAACAGTGTATATAAAATAATGTGTTAAAGTTGTAAAAGAGTTATATAATATACTATTTCACTGCTATGTGAAAAACAGTCTCCTGTATAACTGAAAAATGCAAGATCTTTGGTAAGAATTGGTAATTGAAAATCAAATATATCCAAGCACATGTGTTTGAGACATAGAATATTTAATTGATGAGCAAAGGTTAAATGCCAGATCCACGGACAGTTTTGTGAGCATAGAAAATTGGATTAATCTAGACTCTGACTTTTGGAGCCTTTACAACAAGGAAAAAAAAATAGTTAATTGCTAGCAGCTAAATATAATTACCATTTATTATGTAATTAAGAGTAATTTTTTTCCTAAGTACCTGTGTTGCACCTGTTTATGGTAAGAAACTATTTTTCCACCAAAGTTTCTATATAGCTAGCACACATTGCTCAGTTCAGTGCTCCTTGATGATCTAGAGGGGTGGAATTGATGAGGGGACACTCAAGAGTGAGGGGTTATATATATCCATAGAGATGATTCACTTCGCTGTTTACCAGAAACTAACACAACATGGTAAAGCAAGTATGTGTTAGTTGCTCAGTCATATCGGACTGTGGGGAGAGAGGAAATCAGCCAAGGTGGCATATCCAGGCCCTCTAGCACCACATAAATAATGACTATGTAACAGCTGAGGTCATTTATAGCACTGCACATGCGTGCCACGAGGTAGTTACTTGGTCATGGGTTGTGTATGGTATGCATATGTGAGCTCCACCTGGAGAAGTGGCAGCATTACTGCTGCATCACTGCCGTGTCTGTTAGATCAGCCAGGAGAGGAGAGAATATAGCATGTCTACTGCTACAGCTGCTGCGTCAGCCAGGAGAGAGGTTGTGTTGTCTTTGGTAACGTATGGCTGCTGTCACAGCTGCTGCACTAGTCAGGAGAGAATAACCATGTCTGCAGTTTCTAAGGATCCTCGAGTCTTCTAGCCTCTTTGCTTGCGCCTTGCCTATTTGGGTTCAGTGAACAGCACAAGCCGTGTGAACAGCAGAACAATTGGCATGACGAGCAGGATCAACAATACACTGACTCTTTGGGACCCCATGGATTGTATGTATCCCACCAGGCTCCTCTGTCCATGGAATTTTTCAGGCAAGAATACTGGAGTGTGTTGCCATTCCCTTCTCCAGGGAATCTTCCCTACCTAGGGATTGAACCTGGGTCTCCTGCACTGCAGCAGATTCTTTACCATCTGAGCAACCAGGGAAGTCCCAAAAGTATACTGCAATAAAAAGAAAGAAAGAAAAAAAGAAAGAAAGAAACTATGTAGTCACCCTGAAAACAGTATAGTCAAACCTTGGCAAAATAACACATATGTCTCTCTATGTGCATGTGTGCATGCATGGTAAGTCACTTCAGTTGTATCCGATTTTTTGTGACCCTATGGACTGTAGCCCACCAGGCTCCTCTGTCCA
Organism: Ovis aries; assembly: GCF_016772045.2. Lineage (NCBI taxonomy): Eukaryota > Metazoa > Chordata > Mammalia > Artiodactyla > Bovidae > Ovis > Ovis aries. Next base: position 134,366,115 of record NC_056054.1, read on the forward strand.
TGGGATTCTCCAGGCAAGAATATTGCAGTGGATTGCCATGTCCTCCTTCAGGGGATCTTCCTGACCTAGGGACTGAAGCTGCGTCTCCTATATCTCCTGATTAGGCAGGTGGGTTCTTTACCACTAGAGCCATCAGAGAAGCCCTTACTCTATGTAGAACCTTGCAAACTCATTTGATAACTTCCTCAGAGTTAAACTTTCCAAAATTTTGTGATACCTCTTTCAGTTGGCAAACTATTTCCTCTATTTTTAATCAAGGTTCTTTTAACAATATGTACTCTTGGTTTCCAAGGAATCTAGAGCATTCTTTAATAAAGTAGAAAAGCAATGTCTTTATCCCTGGCTGAGGAAACAGGTACACATAAAATGTGATATGGTTCTATTATAACTAAGAGAATATGGTGTATTAAATAACTTGTGTTTAGTTGTTACAGTAACATAAATTTTCATAAAATTACAGTGGAAATGCTTATACAATTAAAAAGTGCCAGAAGCATCATCTCTCACTTTTTCAGTCCAAATTGAAGTCAGTATAGAAAAAACCACATTGGGTTTCCTCCTCTCTGTTATAAAGCCCTATTTAAAAAATTAAGATATCCCCATCCTAATAATCATTTCCAACCTGTATGTGTGCTCATGTTGTTTACCTGAAGAAATAAAATGCTAGATTTTTCTCCAGTAAAGATGAGTTTCTTCAGGATGAGGAGAGTTGCAACTCAGAGTTTGCAACCTTGGTGAGCAAATGCAAATTCCTGAACAAGGGAAGAACAGCTTAATAAAGAAAAAAGTTGGGTGAGCTACCTTAAACATAGTCCATGGCTTTTCATTAGCTGAGACTTTTCCAGAAAAGTAAAGGAGTCTTTCTCTTTCTGTTAGTCCCCACTACCTTAGGGTATGAGAGATTTCCTCTTTGGGACTTCCAACTCTATTTATTTGAGATTTCTTTTTAATTTTTTTACGATGTACAGAGATATACACTAGGAAACAGGATGATGAATTTTATAGTCTGTATGTGGTTTCTAGGATAAAAAACTAAGCAAGGAATATGAAAATAATTTATGCAGTGGTTATCATCACTTGACAGTTGTAATGATATTGCCCTCTGTTCTCACCTTCTTAAATCCAATTCCTTTTGCCGTCTGAACATTCATTGACGTGATACTCAATAGAATTGCAGTAGTTTTCAAAAAATAGATGCCGTTTTATTTGAAAGGAGATCATTGCATTTATTGCCTTTGTAAGCCAAGCCTGCTGTAAGTACAACTATTAACATATGTAGGGCAGAGCTTAGAGATTATTAAATGTATGACTATGAAGCAAAAATTCTTCTCATAGATCGAGTATGAATACTGAATTACAATAAAAATGTAAATCAGGTAGATGGGACAATTCAGCCTAGACTTAGGTTAGATTTAATGTTTTCATTCAAACAACCAAGTTTGTATTAAATGAGCTGTTTTCCTGACTATATGTGAGTGTGTATGTGTGTGTGTACATATACATATGCTGCTAAGTCGCTTCAGTCGTGTCTGACTCTGTGTGACCCCACAGACGGCAGCCCACCAGGCTCCCCCGTCCCTGGGATTCTCCAGGCAAGAACATCAGAGTGGGTTGCCATTTCCTTCTCCAATATAGGAAAGTGAAAAGTGAAAGTTAAGTCGCTCAGTCGTGTCAGACTCTTCGCAACCCCATAGACTGCAGCCCACCAGGCTCCTCCGTCCATGGGATTTTCCAGGCAAGAGTACTGGAGGGGGTGTCATTGCCTTCTCCATATATATATGTAGTCAAATATATATTTTAATAAAAATGTATGGTTAAATATATGAGCTTTTTACCCATAAACATTGACCCAAAACCAGATATATAAATCTAATCTATATCTATCTATATAACATGTATATATATACAAAAAGCTATATTTTCATAATACTTCCACTTAAATTTGGAGTGTTTAAAACAGTATGTTCTGGGGAGGGGAAAAGATGGCAGAGGAATAGGATGGGAAGACCACTTTCTCCCTCACAAATTCCTCAAAAGAACATTTCAACACCGAGCAAACTCCACAAAACAACTTCTGTAGGCTGGCAGAGGACATCAGGCAACCAGAAAAGCAGACCATTGTCTTCAAAAACAGGTAGGAAAAAATATAAAAGACGAAAAAGGAGACAAGGGAGGTGGGGAGGGAGCTCCATCCCGGGAAGGGAAGCCCATCCCAGGAAGGGAATTTTAAGAAGAGAGGTTTCCAAACACCAGGAAACACTCTTCCTGCCAAGTCTGTGGCGAGCCTTGGAAACACAGAGGGCAACATAACAGGAAGGAAAAATAAATAAATAATTAAAACCAAGAGATTACAAGCCCAACAGTAACTCCCCCAGTGGAAAAGCAGCACAGACGCCTGCATCTGCCATTGGGAAGTGGGGGCAGGGCAGGGACGCGCAGGAAGCCCGGGCTGCAGTGCTTTGTAAGAATCGGGCAGGAACGCCCCACGCGCAACCAGAACGATCTAACTTGCGCTAGCAAACCAGACGGTGGGATAGCTACCACACGAAAAGCTCGAACATAAGACACCACCAGGACCAAGCACAGAACAAAGGACGGAACAGAAAAAGCTGGCTGCAGACCATCCACTGCCAGGGACAGACAGCCAGAGCTGAAAGGACTGGAAAGGGACAATTGCAGACCAGGAGAGACTTTACTTACCTAACTGCAAGCAGGCTTCTTTGCTAAGACTTCTGGGGGGTGCTGGACAGTCACAATCTGCCTCACGGAGGGCGCCAGCGGTCCACCCAGAAAGCTGAGCAGCAGCGGCAGAAAAGGTGACAAGCCGCGGCGATCACGCTCGCCAAACTCCTGAGCTACTCGGACCTGGGAAGGGCACAGAGCGCAGTCCCAGCTGAATCTGTGCCTCTGAGGGCTGCCTGAGCGCCGAACCTGAGCGGCTTGGACCAGGGAAGTGCACGCAGCCTAGGGCCGGCCCCAGACGGTTCCCGGCTGAGCATCTTAGAGCCGGAGCGGTTTGTGCGCCTCGAGAAGGGACAGGTCAAGCGGGGCTGAGACACTGTGTGCACACGACAGCGCTATTTGTTTGCAGCATCCCCCCTCCCCACAGCGCGACTGAACTAGTGAGCCTAAAAAACCAGCAAACAGAAGAAGTTAAACAGAGGGAACCACCTTGGAAGTGATCCCACACGGCCCACAACATCAGAGAAGGGCCAGAAATATTTATACTATTTTTAAAATCATTCCCTTTTTTGTTTGTTTGTTTTCTTTTTTCTTTTTTTCTAACTTTTTTAAATTGTTAAGTCTTCTATTTCTCCTCTAATTTTTATTTCTATAACCTACTATTACTATTTTAAAAAAAGACTTTTTTTTTTTTTTTAAGGCAAACACCATATATAGTCTTTGGATGGTTGTTGGTAGTTTTTTGTTTGTTCGTTTTTTTTTTGTTGTTGTTGTTGTTTTGTTTGTTTTAAATAATTCTTGTTTTTCTTTTCTTTCTTCCTTTTTCCTTCTGCTTTTCTTTAATATTGTATCTTTGAAAATCCAACCTCTACTCTAGATTTTTAATCTTTGCTCTTAGGTTTTTGTTGTCAATTTTGTACATTTAAAAACCCAAACTTCTCCACCCAAGTTTACCTGAGAGCGAGATTACTGACTTGACCACTCTCTCCTTCTTTGGACTCCCCTTTTTCTCCACCAGGTGGCCTCTGTCTCTTTTCTCCCCCATCTCTTCTCTATCCAACTCTGTGAATCTCTGTGTGTTCCAGATGGTGGAGAACACCCAAGGAACTGGTTACTGGCAGGATTTGTCTCTCTCCTTCTCATTCCTCTCTCTTATCCTCCTGGCCACCTCTGTCTACTTCCTCCCTCTCCTCTTCCCTGTATAACTCCATAAATACCTCTGAGCGGTCCAGACTATGGAGCGCACATAAGGAAGTGACTACTGGCTAGCTTGCTCTCTCCTCTTTTGATCTCACCACATCTCATTCCAGTTACCTCTAACTACCCCCTCCATCTTCTCTTCTCCTTGTAACTCAGTGAACCTCTCTGAGTGTCCCTCAATGTGGAGAAACTTTTCATCTTTAACCTAGATGTTTTATAATTGGTGCTGTATAGATGGAGAAGTCTAGAGGCTACTGTAAAAATAAAACTGAAAACCAGAAGCAGGAGGCTTAAATCCAAAGCCTGAAAACATTAGAGAACTCTTGAATTCAGGGAACATTAAGCAATAGGAGCTCATCAAATGCCTTCATACCTACACTGAAACCAAGCTCCACCCAAGGGCCAACAAGTTCCAAAACAAGACATACCACTCAAATTCTCCAGCAACACAGGAACACTCCCCTGAGCTTCAATATACAGGCAGCTCAAAATTAGCCCAAAGCCTTTGATGTCTCATAACCCATTACTGGTCACTCCACTGCACTCCAGAGAGAAGAAACCCAGCTCCACCTACCAGAACTCCAACACAAGCCTCCCTAACCAGGAAACCTTGACAAGCCACTGATAGGACCCCACCCACAGTGAGGAAGCTCCATAATAAAGAGAACTCCACAAATTACCAGAATATAAAAAGGCCACCCCAAACGCAGCAATATAACCAAGATAAAGAGACAGAGGAATACTCAGCAGGTAAAGGAACAGGAGAAATGCCCACCAAACCAAACAAAAGAGGAAGAAGTAGGGAATCTACCTGATAAGAATTCTGAATATTGATAGTGAAAATGATCCAAAATCTTGAAATCAAAATGGAATCACAGATAAATAGCCTAGAGACAAGGATTGAGAAGATGCAAGACAGGTTGAACAAGGACCTAGAAGAAATAAAAAAGAGTCAAAATATAATGAATAATGCAATAAATGAGATCAGAAACACTCTGGAGGCAACAAATAGTAGAATAACGGAGGCAGAAGATAGGATTAGTGAAATAGAAGATAGAATGGTAGAAATAAATGAATCAGAGAGGAAACAAGAAAAACGAATTAAAAGAAACGAGGACAATCTCAGAGACCTCCAGGACAATAAGAAACGCTCCAACATTCGAATTATAGGAGTCCCAGAAGAAGAAGACAGAAAGAAAGATCATGAGAAAATCCTTGAGGAGATAATAGTTGAAAACGTCCCTAAAATGGGGAAGGAAATAATCACCCAAGTCCAAGAAACACAGAGATTTCCAAATAGGATAAACCCAAGGCAAAACACCCCAAGACACATATTAATCAAATTAACAAAGATCAAACACAAAGAACAAATATTAAAAGCAGCAAGGGAAAAACAACAAATAGCACACAAGGGGATTCCGATAAGGATAACAGCTGATCTTTCAATAGAAACTCTTCAGGCCAGGAGGGAATGGCAAGACATACTTAAAGTGATGAAAGACAATAACCTACAGCCCAGATTACTGTACCCAGCAAGGATCTCATTCAAATACGAAGGAGAAATCAAAAGCTTTACAGACAAGCAAAAGCTGAGAGAATTCAGCACCACCAAACCAGCTCTCCAACAAATTCTAAAGGATATTCTCTAGACAGGAAACACGAAAAAGGGTGTATAAGCCTGAACCCAAAACAATAAAGTAAATGGTAACGGGATCATACATATCAATAATTACTTTAAACGTAAATGGGTTGAACGCCCCAACCAAAAGACAAAGACTGGCCGAATGGATACAAAAACAAGACCCCTCTATATGCTGCTAACAAGAGACCCACCTCAAAACAAGGGACACATACAGACTGAAAGTGAAGGGCTGGAAAAAGATATACCACGCAAATAGAGACCAAAAGAAAGCAGGAGTGGCAATACTCATATCTGATAAAATAGACTTTAAAACAAAGGCTGTGACAAGAGACAAAGAAGGCCACTACATAATGATCAAAGGAACAATCCAAGAAGAAGATATAACGATTATAAATATATATGTACCCAATATAGGAGCACCGCAATATGTAAGACAAATGCTAACAAGTATGAAAGGGGAAATCAACAATAACACAATAATAGTGGGAGACTTTAATACCCCACTAACACCTATGGACAGATCAACTAAACAGAAAATTAACAAAGAAATGCAAACTTTAAATGATACATTAGATCAGTTAGACCTAATTGATATCTATAGGACATTTCACCCCAAAACAATGAATTTCACCTTTTTTTCAAATGCTCATGGAACCTTCTCCAGGATAGATCACATCCTGGGCCATAAATCTAAACTTGATAAATTCAAAAAAATCGAAATCATTCCAAACATCTTTTCTGACCATAATACATTAAGATTAGATCTCAATTACAGGAGAAAAACTATTAAAAATTCCAACATATGGAGGTTGAACAACACACTTCTGAATAACCAACAAATCACAGAAGAAATCAAAAAGAAATCAAAATATGCATAGAAACTAATGAAAATGAAAACACAACAACCCAAAACCTGTGGGACACTATAAAGGCAGTGCTAAGAGGAAAGTTCATAGCAATACAGACATACCTCAAGAAACAAGAAAAAAGTCAAATAAATAAACTAACTCTACAACTAAAGCAACTAGAAAAGGAAGAATTGGAGAACCCCAGAGTTAGTAGAAGGAAAGAAATCTTAAAAATTAGGGCAGAAATAAATGCAAAAGAAACAAAAGAGACCATAGCAAAAATCAACAAAGCCAAAAGCTGGTTCTTTGAAAGGATAAATAAAATTGACAAACCATTAGCCAGACTCATCAAGAAGCAAAGAGAGAAAAATCAAATCAATAAAATTAGAAATGAAAATGGAGAGATCACAACAGACAACACAGAAATACAAAGGATCATGAGACTACTATCAGCAGTTGTATGCCAATAAAATGGACAACGTGGAAGAAATGGACAAATTCTTAGAAAAGTACAATTTTCCAAAACTGAACCAGGAAGAAATAGAAAATCTTAAAAGACACATCACAAGCACGGAAATTGAAACTGTAATCAGAAATCTTCCAGCAAACAAAAGCCCAGGTCCAGATGGCTTCACAGCTGAATTCTACCAAAAATTTCAAGAAGAGCTAACACCTATCCTCCTCAAACTCTTCCAGAAATTGCAGAGGAAGGTAAACTTCCAAACTCATTCTATGAGGCCACCTTTACCCTAATACCAAAACCTGACAAAGATGTCACAAAAAAAGAAAACTACAGGCCAATATCACTGATGAACATAGATGCAAAAATCCTCAACAGAATTCTAGCAATCACAATCCAACAACACATTAAAAAGATCATACACCATGACCAAGTGGGCTTTATCCCAGGGATGCAAGGATTCTTCAATATCCACAAATCAATCAATGTAATTCACCACATTAACATATTGAAAAATAAAAACCATATGATTATCTCTATAGATGCAGAGAAGGCCTTTGACAAAATTCAACATCCATTTATGATAAAAACTCTCCAGAAAGCAGGAATAGAAGGAACATACCTCAACATAATAAAAGCTATATATGACAAACCCACAGCAAACATTATCCTCAATGGTGAAAAATTGAAAGCATTTCCCCTAAAGTCAGGAACAAGACAAGGGTGTCCACTTTCACCGCTACTATTCAATATAGTCCAGGAAGTTTTGGCCACAGCAATCAGAGCAGAAAAAGAAATAAAAGGAATCCAAATTGGAAAACTCTCACTGTTTGCAGATGACATGATCCTCTACATGGAAAAACCTAAAGACTCCACCAGAAAATTACTAGAGCTAATCAATGAATAAAGTTGCAGTATATAAAATCAACACACAGAAATCCCTTGCATTCCTATACACGAATAATGAGAAAGTAGAAAAGAAATTAAGGAAACAATTCCATTCACCATTGCAACGAAAAGAATAAAATACTTAGGAATATATCTACCTAAAGAAACTAAAGACCTATATATAGAAAACAATAAAACACTGATGAAAGAAATCAAGAGGACACTAATAGATGGAGAAATATACCATGTTCTTGGATCAGAAGAATCAATATAGTGAAAATGAGTAAACTACCCAAAGCAATTTACAAATTCAATGCAATCCCTATCAAGCTACCAGCCACATTTTTCCCAGAACTAGAACAAATAATTTCAAGATTTGTATGGAAATACAAAAACCTCGAATAGCCAAAGCAATCTTGAGAAAGAAGAATGGAACTGGAGGAATCAACTTGCCTGACTTCAGTCTCTACTACAAAGCCACAGTCATTTAAGACAGTATGGTACTGGCACAAAGACAGACATATAGATCAATGGGACAAAATAGAAAGCCCAGAGATAAATCCACACACATAGGGACACCTTATCTTTGACAAAGGAGGCAAGAATATACAATGGAGTAAAGACAATCTCTTTAACAAGTGGTGCTGGGAAAACTGGTCAACCACTTGTAAAAGAATGAAACTAGATCACTTTCTAACACTGCACAAAAAAATAAACTCAAAATGGATTAAAGATCTAAATGTAAGATCAGAAACTATAAAACTCCTAGAGGAGAACATAGGCAAAACACTCTCAGACATAAATCACAGCAGGATCCTCTATGATCCACCTCCCAGAATTCTGGAAATAAAACCAAAAATAAACAAATGGGATCTAATTAAAATTAAAAGCTTCTGCACAACAAAGGAAAATAGAAGCAAGGTGAAAAGACAGCCTTCTGAATGGGAGAAAATAATAGCAAATGAAGCAACTGACAAACAACTAATCTCAAAAATATACAAGCAACTTATGCAGCTCAATTCCAGAAAAATAAACGACCCAATCAAAAAATGGGCCAAAGAACTAAATAGACATTTCTCCAAAGAAGACATACGAATGGCTAACAAACACATGAAAAGATGCTCAACATCACTCATTATTAGAGAAATGCAAATCAAAACCACAATGAGGTACCACTTCACACCAGTCAGAATGGCTGCGATCCAAAAATCTGCAAGCAATAAATGCTGGAGAGGGTGTGGAGAAAAGGGAACCCTCCTACACTGTTGGTGGGAATGCAAACTAGTACAGCCACTATGGAGAACAGTGTGGAGATTCCTTAAAAAATTGCAAATAGAACTACCTTATGACCCAGCAATCCCACTGCTGGGCATACACACCGAGGAAACCAGGATTGAAAGAGACACATGTACCCCAATGTTCATCGCAGCACTGTTTATAATAGCCAGGACATGGAAACAACCTAGATGTCCATCAGCAGATGAATGGATAAGAAAGCTGTGGTACATATACACAATGGAGTATTACTCAGCCGTTAAAAAGAATTCATTTGAATCAGTTCTGATGAGATGGATGAAACTGGAGCCGATAAATTTAGGAAGATGGCAATGACGACCCTGTATGCAAGACAGGAAAAAAGACACAGATGTGTATAATGGACTTTTGGACTCAGAGGGAGAGGGAGACGGTGGGATGATTTGGGAGAATGGCATTCTAACATGTATACTATCATGTAAGAATTGAATCACCAGTCTATGTCTCACGCAGGATGCAGCATGCTTGGGGCTGGTGCATGGGGATGACCCACAGGGATGTTATGGGGAGGGAGGTGGGAGCAGGGGTTCATGTTTGGGAATGCATGTAAGAATTAAAGTTTTTAAAATTAAAAAGAATAATAATAAAACCTGTGAATGTGACAAAAAAAAACATAAAAATAAAATTATTTGACCAAAAAATAGTAATAATAAAACAGTATGTTCTGGGAACTTAGTCTATGAAAGATTTGTAGAAATTCTCTAAAATAGATCAATATTTGTATTTATCTACCTGTTCTTATCTATCTAATCTATCAACCAATATGATTAATGTGCTCCATTTTTAATGAAAGGGTTATAAATAAGCACCAACAATTATTTTCCTGGCTTGAGTTGTTAAAATTAAATAAGACAGAATAATTTAAGTGAAAATCCCCAAATATAGAAAATTCAGAACCTTTTAAAATTAAAATATTCCAAAAATGGAAAAACTGAATTTATGCTCAGAATACACAACACCTTTTGGATAATGGGTGTGTTACAGTTGCAGATTTTGCAGCATCCCAGACTTACTTGGACTCTAAAATCACCTTAGGAGCTGCAAGGGAGGTAGAACAGGAGGAAGAACAAAGATATATTTAAAGATCATGTTTATTAAGCATTCAAGTAAAAATAACTTTTCTGACAATAAGTATGGAAAAACCCACGTGCTTATCACAGCTTATTACTCAATGTTCAACCAAGCAGAAACAATATAGCATAATAATCTTATCTAAATTTTGTGATCCATTACTTAAAAATCAAAGAAATAGAAATGAAATTGCATTTATGTTAAGGCATTGCACTTATTTAGAAAAAAGTAATAATTCTCAACATTTTCTAAGTTTCTATAGAATCAAACTTTTATTTTGTTCCTATACTAAACACTAATATATGTTTTGTTTGACCTGTAGAATTTTTCTTATCATGATATTCCAATATAAAATCTATTCATATAGATACATTTTAAATCCTCAGAAGATTATAAATTATTTTATTATCAAGAGAAAGACAAACATATGAATTACATAATTATAATCAGGTATGATTTTTTGCATTTGCTCTTCCTTAAAAATAACTGTTGTCACAATTAGTTCTAATTATCATTCTATTTGTAATATTTCTAAAAAAGTGTGATACAAACATTAACCTTTCTATGTGTCCTGTGCCTCTAAGTCTGTACCACAGCATCAACAGAAGGGCTGAAAAGAAAGCAGTTATAACTGAAGCAAGGGTTACCTCTATTGGAAGGAGTAGTGCTTTTTATTTTTAAGCATCTATAATTTTCAATATTTAAAGTTTTTTTTTATCAGTAGGGATTTTTTTTGTTTGTTTTAAAAAAATATAAATGTATTTGGAAATTGATAGACTCTGGGAGCAGCTGTGAACGACAAAGACACTTTGTATTAACCATGACAATACTGAGGAAGTTTTCAGTTTAGAAAAGATAAATGCAGACCTAAGGTCTCAAGTGGAGAAGGCAGTGGCACCCCACTCCATTACTCTTGCCTGGAAAATCCCATGGATGGAGGAGCCTGGTGGGCTACAGTCCATGGGGCCGCACAGAGTTGGACATGACTGAAGTGACTTAGCAGCACCAACAGTAGCAGCAAGGTCTCAAGACCAGGCACTGGCAGAATCAGAATTCCCATTAGATTCTACATAACTCTAAAGTGTGTGGTCTTCAATATTATTTTACACTGCACATATATAAGAGAGATGTATCTTGAACTATTAATGTTTCATGTGGATATCAAATCTTAATTTTATAGAGCAACATGAATGTGCAACCCATTAACAATGTAGTACTTTAATATGTTATCAGTTTGTAAAGAAATGATTTTACAATAACTAGAAATCACTAGACACATCTTTGGAATATATAGATTTTTGCTTACCTGACTAATGTGCTAGTCAGGTAGGACTCTTTGTGACCCTCTGGACTATATCCAACCAGGCTCCTCTGTCCATGGGATTTTCCAGGCAATAAAACTGGAATGAGTTACTATTTCTTACTCCATACTGCAAGGAGTATGCAGGGACTAAAAGGAGATCAAACAATCAATCCTAAAGGAAATCAGTCATGAATATTCACTGGAAGGAATAATGCTGAATCTGAAGCTCCAATACTTTGGCCACCTGATGTGAAGAACTGATTCATTGGAAAAGACCCTGATTCTGGTCAAAGATTGAAGGCATGAGGAGAAGGGGATGACAGAGGATGTGATAGTTGGATGGCATCAGTGACTTGATGTATATGAGTTTGAGCAAGCTCTGGGAGTTGGTGATGGCCTGGGAGGCCTGGTGTGCTGCAGTTCATGGGATCACAAAGAGTCAGACATGACTGAGTGACTGAACTGAACTGAACTGAACTTCATACTACTATATGTTGTTGCCCGGTCGTGTCTGACTCTTTGCAACCCCGTGGACTACAGCACGCCAGGCTTCTCTGTCCCTGAACATCTCCCAGAGTTTGCTCAAGTTCATGTCCATGCATGGGTGATGCCATCTGTCACCCTCTGACATCCTTTCCTCCTACTGCCCTCAATCTTTCCCAGCATCAGGGTCTTTTCCAATGAGCTGGTTGTTCACATCAGGTGACCAAAACATTGGAGCTTCAGCTTCAGTATGAGTCCTTTTAATGAGTATTCAGGGTTAATTTCCTTTAAGATTGGCTGGTTGATCTCCTCGCTGGCCAATGGACTTTCAGGAGATTTCTCCAGCACTATAGTTCAAAGGCATCAATTCTTCGGTGCTGTGCCTTCTTTACTGTCCAGCTCTCACAACCCTACATGACCATTGTGACAACAACAGCCTTGATGATATGGATGTTTGTTGGCAGAGTGATGCCTGTGCTTTTCAACACACTCCTGGATTTGTCATAGCTTTCCTGAAGGGATCATCTTCTTATCTCATGGCTTCAGTTACCATTCGCAGTGGTTTTAGGGCTCAAGAAGAGGAAATCTGTCATTGCTTCCAACTTTTCCCCTTCTATTTGCCATGAAGTAAATGGAACAGATTCCATGATCTTAGTTTTTTATTTCATTTTTAATTTTCAGTTTTAAGCTGGCTTTTTCACTCTCCTCCTTCACCCCCATCAAGAGGTTCTTTAGGTCCTCTTCAATTTCTGCCACTAGAGTGGTATGATTGGCAAATCTAAGGTTGTTGATATTCCTCCCAGCAATCTATATTTCAGCTTGTAACTCATCCAGCCCGGCATTACTCATGATGTGATCAGCATATAAATTAAACAAATATGGTGACAACAAACAGTCCTGTCATACTCCTTTCTCAATCCTGAACTAATCAGCTGTTCCATACAGGGTTCTGATGTTGCTTCTTGACCGAAATACAGGTTTCTCAGGAGACAGGTAAGAAATGAAAGTGAAAGCCGCTGAGTAGTGTCCAAGTCTTTGTGACCCCATGGCCTATACACTCCATGGAATTCTCCAGGCCAGAATATGGGAATGGTAGCCTTTCCCTTCTCCAGGGAATCTTCCCAACCCAGGGATCGAACCCAGGTCTCCTGCATTGCAGGTGTATTCTTTACCAGCTGAGCCACAAGGGAAGCCCAAGAATACTGGAGTGGGTAGCCTATCCTTTCTCCAGAAGATCTCCCCGACCCAGGAATTGAACCAGAGTCTCCTGCATTGCAAGTGGATTCTTCAACCAACTGAGCTACTAGGAAAGCCCAGGAGATAGAGAAGATGACCATCTTACCATTTCATTAAGAACTTTCCAGTTTGTTATGGTCCACATAGTCAAAGGCTTTAGCATAGTTGATGAAACAGAAGTAGGTTTTTTTTTTTTTTTTTTTTTTTCCTGGAATCCCCTTGTTTTCTCTATGATCCAGTGAATGTTGGCAATTTGATCTTTAGTTCCTCTTCCTTTTCTCAACCCAGCTTAATGTCTGAAGTTTCTTGATTTGCATAATGCTGAAGGCTAGCATGCAAGATTTTAATCATGACCTTACTAGCAAAAGAGATGAGTGCAATTGTCAAATGGTTAGCACATTCTTCAGTACTACCCTTTTTGGGAATTCGGATGAAGATTGACCTTTTCCAGTCCTATGGCCACTGCTGGATCTTACAGGTTTGCTGACATATTGAGTGCAGCACTTTGGTAGCATCATTTTAGTGTTGTATATAGCTCTACCAAAATTGCATCACATCCACTAGATTTACTGACAACAGTGTTTCCTAAGGCCCACCTGACTTCACACTCCACAATGTCTGCTCTGGGTGACTGACCATACCAACGTGGTTATCTGTTCCATTAAAGTCTTCTGTACAGTTCTTCCATGGATTCTTTCCTTCTCTTCTTGATCTCTTCAGCTTCTACTTGGTCTACCATTATGTATTCTAACAGATATCCATGCTGAAAGATGCTAATAGAGTCCTATACGGATAGATATCCAATAAAAACAATAAAATGATCACAAGGTGATAACACAACTGATGAACATGGATGTGTAATCAGTGTTCTTCCAACAGCTTTCAATAATTTATCTGAATTATTTATCACATTACACCATTTTATTTCTATTATTTAGATGAAGAAACTGAGGTTTATAGAAGTTCTATAACTTGACCAGGATCACAGAATTATTTGGTTGCAGTGTCAAGTTTCAAATTTTATTGTGATCTCAGAACTTGCTAGTATAATAAAGTCTTAGAATTTGGAGCTTGCTGACAGACAAAACTATAACAAAAAAGCATTTCTGGAGTAAGAATTTGGAAAACTTGCAATTTGTTCAAGTCTTTGTCTCTGTATCTATCCTTATATATATATATATGTGTGTGTGTGTATATATATAAATTTCAATCTATCTATCTACTATCTATCATCTGTCTACATTTAGGTGGTGATAAAGTGGTACACAGCTTTGTGTTATTTTGTTTTGTTTTTAACAGTATTTTTTATTTATAATTTTTGTAGTGACACTTAAAGAACATTTAGCATTAAAGTAATTTTTTTTTGGCTATATTGATCTAGAGAAGACAAAGCATGAACATGAATGCATCCATTCTAATAAAGTGATTCTTAATTTTTTAAAAAATCTGCACATCAAAGTAGGCATCTATTTCTGGGCATAATTAACATTAACCTGACTTCTAGACAAGCTGTTTGACAAATTTTACTTTAATTGACATTGGCAATAGAGTTTTATTGGAAAGTGTTGGCAAGCTCATACCCAAACAACATTCAGTGTAAAGAAGAGGTTATGGAAATATGATGAGAATTTATTAGAGTCTTTGGCATTTACTCAAAGAGACATACTGAACAATGGAACAGAAAGAAATAAGACCATCCATCACATCCTCACCAAAGGACTTAACCTCTTATGTCCATTAATATTGCTACATTCTTTCGGCAGTCAGTGAGAAGACATCACTGAAAAATTCTTGCGAAAGTGTTATGTTATAAATATGTCCATAGAAAAAGAATTTCTGAATTCTGGTTGAGCTTAGTCCTATACCTTTTTACTGAAGAACTTCATCTTAAGTGTTCATGGTTATTACTATGCAGTTATTTAACAGTATTCTTCCTGTGACATGAAGAAACAAATAACGATCTTTTCTTTAATTAAAGATGTAGAGATTCCTTGAATCTGTATTTTCTAGGCTCTGAAATAATAACATCAGTGTCTTCCCTGCCATTGCTAGGACAAGTGGCAGCTGTGGCCGGGTCATCAGAACATTTTCCACCAGGTTAGGGCATCCCTCATGGCGCTTATCATTCTCTGATATAATTATTGCATGACCAAACGTTGCTTTGTAACAGCTAGACTTTGTCTTCCTCATTGTGTGTAAAGTGACAAAAAGTAGCTAAAACACATAAAAACCCAGACAGTTTTCTATCATATTATTAAAAGTCGTAGTTGACTGAGTCTGAATGCAAAGGCATGGACATTGAGTAGTTTATAAAACTGTTTTGATTCCAAATAAGAAGAATCTTAACAGCCCCTTCTTCCACGGTGGTCAGTGTTGGCCAAGGGTTTGTGGTCTTAGAGTATGTAAGTGTTAGTCACTCAGTCATGCCTGACTCTTTGCAACCCCATAGACTTCAGCCCACCAGGCTCCTCTCTCCCTGAAATTTTACAGGCAAGGATACTGGAGTGGGTTGCCATTTCCTTTTCTAGAGGATCTTCCCAACCCAGGGATCAAACCCGGGTCTCCTGCACTGCAGGCAGATTCTTTACCAACTAAGCTACAAGGGAAGCTCAGAAGGGAAAAATAATTCACTCCAGGACCAAAGGAATGTAGTTGCTCAGGTGTTTGCAGTGAAGTAGCAACTTTATTTAATGTTAAGAATTTAAAGAGATAGCTTCTGACACAGATGCCAGAAGTGGATAGGAAGAGACTTATCCACAACTTTTAAGACTTTTCATTATATACCTTTTGACTTGTTAATAGATTTTGTATAGGATTGACCAGTTAACATTGATTGGGTCAATTTGTTTTCCTTAGATCTTATAAGGAAGACTGGCCTCTTGACAACCTCAAAGAAACCAGCCCCTATGACACCAATGTTATCAACTAGCCAGCTCCCTAGCTCCTGCTTCTGATGTATATGAATGGACATAAATCCCAAATGGCCATAAATTCCAAGACCAGGGTCACTATGAGACTGGTCCCATGGACTCTTTATCAACCTGCCTAAAGAATGCTGTCTATCACCCTTTGTGGGTGGACTTCGCATCTTTGATCCCACTTTAACACAGCTTATTTCGTACTTTGGACTTACAAGATGGTGGAGTGGTAAAGAATCCCCCTGCCGATGCAGGAGACAAAAGAGATGCAGGTTTGATCCTTGGATCAGGAAGATTCCCTGAAGGAGGAAATGGCAACCTGCTCCAATATTCTTGCCTGGAAAATCCTATGGACAGAGAAGCCTGGCAGGCTATAGTCCATGGGGTCACAAAGAGTCAGACACAGTTGAGCAACTGAGCATAGCACACACATACACACACACAAATACATTCAATACTTAAAAGTTTGTTATTGCAATATCCTCTTCTATATACCACTGTCTGTAGTATAGGTCCCTCTTTGGGTTACAAGCCATGTAATCCCAATTCAAATTAAAGCAAATTACAGAAATAAATCTTAAATAAGTTTGCTTTTGCAAATGAAAGAAAAAAAAATCCATAGGCCTTTTCACTTTCAAGTGTGGGTAGATCTAGGACTATAACAATGTAATTAGGCCTCTTTGCCATCATTGGTCTCTCTATTAAGTCTGATTCTCTTTGCCTCACTTTACCTTAGATGTGTGTAATATCCAATGATTCTATGATATAATCAGATGAGGCTAGCACTGGATTTTATGCACATCATATTTTTAACTAGCAGAGAAAAGAGAATTTGGGGTAGGTTCCGTGGTAAACTCATGAAAATTCTGATTTTCTAAAAATTCCTATTAAAAAAATCATCTGTCCAAAATGTGGAGCAAGAGCCTCTTCCAATGTGTATGAAAAAGGCTCAAAGTGAAGGCATCTCTGTTATGGGACTAATAAGAAATAGTGTGATATTTGAGTTAACAATATTTATTTTCACTTTTGTGCTTGACATGAGTTACTATGGTTGAGATATATTAAAGTCATCACTGTTCTTACATTGGGAAGAAGTGAAAGTGTTAGTCACTCAATCGTGTCCAACTCTTTGGGACCCCATGGTCTGTGGCCCTCCGAGCTACTCTGTCCATGGAATTTTCCAGGCAAGAGTACTGGAGTGGGCCAGGGGATCTTCTTGATCCAGCGATAGAACACAGGTCTCCTGCAGTGGAGACAAATTCTTTACCAACTGAGCAACCAGGGAAGCCAACAGAATATGGTGTGATTGCACCAATGCCATTCTAGAAGCAGCCACCTTCTGTCATTACCACTAAAGACAGAGAACATTAGAATCACCACATGTTTCCAAATAGGAAAAGAATCATATTTGATGCATGAATAATTAGTATTTTACAAAGTAGAATGCATTCATTTTAACTGAAATTTTCTTTTTCTGTTTCTAAATGCTTAAGATATATATAAATACCATTGTTAAAGAAAACCCAGTTATTTTAATTACCTGAAACTTTAGTTACGTAAGGGCTTCTCTTGTGATTCAGCTGGTAAAGAATCTACCTGCAATGTGGGAGACCTGGGTTCTATCCCTGGGTTGGGAAGATCTACTGGAGAAGGGTAAGGCTACCCACTCCAGTATTCTGGACTGGAGAATTCCATGGACTGTACAGTCCATAGGATTGCAAAGAGTTGGAAATAACTGAGGGACTTTCACTTTAGTTACCTAAAGCACAATGAGTTATTTTAATAGATGATATATTAAAAAATAGATATTATTCTAATTTTCATATGATAACAGGGAGAAATGCTGCAAAATTTTAAAATTTTATTCCATAGTCATCTATGATTAGAGACTGAAATCCAGTGGAACTGATTCAACATCTATCTTAGAAAAAGGCAGCCATGCCTGTCTGTGTGTCTGTGTTTTCCTAAATTATTTGGCCTAGTTCTTAATTTATTGCAACATTTCATTATATTCTCATTACTGTGCATATATCTCTACTTAGAAAAAAAACACACACTGATTTTAGAAGTAATAAAATAAATGCAACCTCAGATCTGTGTTTCCTTATATGTTTTATCTATATTTCAGAACATTAAAATGTATTTAGATCAATGAAAAATACATTAGAATGTGATGCTTCTGAAGAAAAATTAAGCCACACTGGCTGAAAGTCACTTAAATGAGGTAAAACCAGCTCAAACTTATTTGTAAATTTCTCAAATATCTGTCATGGTATAAAAGTTAGAAAGACATAACAAGATTAAATGACCATTTGTTTTTTTCACCCACTCTGAAACTTTGAGAACTCCCAGTGAATATGTATGCATAAGATTGCTTTGTGAGGTATAATCCTTTAAACAGTAGTTTCATGTTTAAAAAGTTTATTTCATACCAAAGGGTAATAGGACATGACACTGGGGTTACAGTCAATGGTATTTGACAAGATGTTGTTCTTTTTCACGTTTTTAATGTGAGAGGGCCAAGATTGCACGCTAGATATTATATTTAGAGGTAGGTAGGTCATTGCCTCTCTGAAAGGATATATGTATTTTGACTCAAGTCATCGGCAAAAGGAGAAAAACATAGTGATATATGTGATTAGTGGTTGTAATAAATAAAACACACTTTTGTAAGAGACTTTGTTTGTTGGTTACTAGAATTATCAGTGTGGAAGAATCAGACATGTAAGGCACTGGGACGAAAGTGTAGACTTCTTTCCTTTTTACTGTTTTAAATAGCAAAATATTTAATATTGGAAGAAAGAAGAATAACATTTTAAGACTATAATTTGAATAATAAGTATAATTTTAAGAATAAGAAAAATAAAAATCTACTATATTAACTGTGTAAATAGATCAATTAAGTGTAAGCTAGATGGCACCCCACTCCAGTACCCTTGCCTGGAAAATCCCATGGACAGAGGAGCCTGGTAGGCTGCAGTCCATGGGGTTGCAAAGAGTCAGACACGACTGAGTGACTTCCCTTTCACTTTTCACGTTCATGCATGGGAGAAGGAAATGGCAACCCACTCCAGTGTTCTTGCCTGGAGAATCCCAGGGATGGGGGAGCCTGGTGGGCTGCCATCTCTGGAGTCGCACAGAGTCGGACACGACTGAAGTGACTTAGCAGCGGCAGCAGCAACTTCTTATTTGCAAATTTTATGAAAGTGATCATTTTGTATCATAAATCAGCCAGAATATTATTTGCCCTTTGTTGTTCAGTCACTAAGTCGTGTCTGACTCTGCAACCCTATGGACTGTAGCATGCCAGGCTTCCCTGTCCTTCACTGTCTCCTGGAGTTTCCTGAAACGCATGTCCTCTGAGTCAGTGATGCTATCTAACCATCTTGTCCTTTGCCTCCCTCTTCTCTCCCTGCCCTCAATCTTTTCCAACATCAGGGTCTTTTTCTATGTCTTTGGGATCTAGTTAGTCAGTAGTCTACACTTGAATTAAGGGGAAAGGTGCTTTAGCTTTTTTTCCACCTCTGATCTAAGAGGTTATAATTATTGTAATCATAGTTACCATTATGCATACAAAGACATAATTAACCTCAATTGTATTCATTTTCTTGCTTCCTTCATCTAGGAATTAAAATCCTGAAATAAAAGACAAGTCTTTGAGTGGTTTTAGAGGAAAATAGCAAGTGAAGGGGGGCGGGATTTGTAAAGTTTATAGGCGATTTAAAATTTTCAAATACTTAAGATAATTTTTAATTGTTCCTCACACTCATATTACAAAAGAAAGGAAATTAAAGTAAGTTGTATTAAGCATAGTACATTTCCCAAAATGTAGTTCTTAAGAAAAAAGTTGAGAGGGCAGGCAAACTGTTAACAGATAAGGTATTTACATTTAAATGCACATGTTAAATTACCAGAAAAATTAGTTTATTCTAACCTCCTGTGACCTCTCTCTCCCCCAAGGCCTGCTGTACTTACACTATGCAAGATTATGCTTAGCATTCTATTTTACCCCAAAATGGTTTGCTTCCTAAGGTATGCTGTAGTCTTATTTCCAAAACTACTTCAATTTCTTACAATAAAGACCATGTCCTAAAATATTTTTACATTTGTAAGATCATCATAAAATTTTTGCACCTATAGTAATAAATTCTGTATATTCTTCAGTCAAAATAGCTAACGAATAACTTGCATTTTGAAAGTGAAATATTTATTTAATTAAAAACTAAATTTTCCCTTAAAAACTAGAAAACATTCTCCCTTTCTCTCTTTCTGATTTTCCCTCTTTCCCTTTCATCTTTCTCTGTTTCTACACTCTCATACATACACGCATACAGACACACATGTATAAAGTTGGGGAAGATATCATATGCCTGATTGATAGCAAAATACCTAGTCTATAGTGATAGTTTTCCAATTGTTGTGTCCTATGTAACTGAGGTATTTTTGATGGAATATCAAGCTTCAACTGGCATAGATAATGACTTCTAGTGCCAGAAGTTTATACAGTAAAAAAAAAAAAATTCCTTTTCAGATGCCCATGAAATATTGGTACTACCTTGTCTCAGAATTCCTTATTATTTTAGATTCCTCTCTAATTTTGTTTGTTTCTGATTACCTATGGTGTTCTCATATATTAGCTACTGCAGTTGCCCAATATTAAGCACACTCTCCAAAGAGCAGGGAATTAACAGAATAATGGGGGTTGCAACTTTTCTCTTGATAAAAATGGCATATGGTCCGTCATTCAGTACATCTGCAACATTTTTCTTTCTTATTCTTTCCAAAGCTTGTAGTAGTTGCCCTGTTTCTACTGGAAAAGCTATATTGACTGGCTTATTGAACAGAATGGAGAGTTCAGAAAAATCTATGCATGTATGGTTACATGATTTGTGAAAGTGATGAAAGCAGTAGCATGGAAAAAAGGCTGTTCTTTTCAGTGAGAGGTGTTGGGTCAATCGGATATCCATGAAGAAAAAAGATTCTAATTCTTCCACCTAACTGCACACTAGCATGTGCATATTTGTGGGCACATACACACACATACAAACTCATAATTCCAGATCTAAATGTTTAAAGTGAGACAATAAATCTTTAAAGATAAACTACAGAATGATTTCTTGACCTCAGAGTAAGCAAAGATTTCTTATAAGCAAAATTTATGTTATAAAAAAAGAGCATAAATAACTAGTTTTATTGAAATTAAAAAATTATATGCATTAAAAGACACCATTAAGAGAATATAATGCCTGGAGAAGATATATTGCAGAAGACAGATTTACAGATATATAGATAGATAGACAGTGTGACTGTGGATGTATCATATCAGTCATGCCCAACTCTTTGTGACCCCATGGACTGCAGCCCACCAGGCTCTTCTCTCCATGAGATTTTCCAGGCAAGGATACTGAAGTGGGTTGCCATTTCTTTCTCCAGGGGATCTTCCCAATCCAGGGATCAAACCCAGGTTCCCTGTACTGCAGGCAGATTCTTTACCAATTGAGCTACAAGGGAAGCCCTCGAATCAGATAACAGACTCTTATCTTGTATAAAGAATACCTAACCATCACTTAGAAAATGACACATAAATGGACAAAAATATAGAATATTTATTTCACCAAGAAGGTATTCCAGCGACCAGTTAGTATGTATGGCAAAAACTGACACAATCTATCACTAAAACTATCACAGTACTGTAAAGTAATTATCCTTCAATTAAATTAATTAATTAAAAACTTTGTAAAACATCTTTAGTCATCAGAAAAATTCAAAACAAAACCAACATCTAATACAACTGATAAGTCTGGAAACATAATGACTGAAGTGTTTGACAATATACTTAAAATATTCAAGTGCTAGTGAGATTGAGAAATAAATGGAATTTTTATAGCTTTATTATAACCGGTTGGGATTTCAATTGCTTTGCCCACTTTGAAAAACTCTTTTGCAGCTTCTACTAAAGCCTACCTAGAAACAATGCAGACCTTACTGAATGGGAAGCCCCTAGCCAAAGGTTGTATTTCTCAAGATCTTCCCCAGCTTGTCTTCATTGCATCTAAACCAATAATTGTGCAAAATTTCAGTATAAATTGAGAGTTATTTTCTCCTACTCCAGTAGAATATAATTTATTCCCTAAGAGAATTGCTAGACTAAGAAAAATATGTTCTGATAAAAACAATCAGAAACACGTGAAAACATATGTTAAGTATGCTGAGCGGGGGCAGGGGGGCAGATATAAGCCTATATAAGGGAAATTTAATTGACTTAGGGTCATGGAAACTTTCGTATAATTCAAGGGTTAATAGTTTATCAATGATATATGGGATATATAGAATCAGTTTTTGGAGGCACTTCGGGAATAATCCCTTGAAAGTTGCACTCAATAGTGTTCTAATTTTATGTGATGGTGAAGAGAAAACTCCTTTGTAGAAATACACAAAAGCTCAGAGAACTGGACTTTATGTTTACCAGAAAATCCCAGACAACAGATGCTCATTAAGATAGTAAGAAATTGAACCTCCATCATTGGGCAGCTGTATGGTGAACTGTTCTTTCTATGTCAGGGTTAGCAGTTCTTAGGAGATATCTACATAGAGCTGGGCTCATTAAGATTGAGTGATGTTCTGAGTGATACTTTTGGGACTTCCTAGGTGGCTCAGTGGTAAAAAGTCCCACCTGCCAAATGTAGGAGATATAGGAGACTCAGATTCAATCCCTGGATCAGGAAGATTCCCTGGAGGAAGAAATAACAACCCACTCCAGTATTCTTGCCTGAAAATTCCAATGGACAGAGGACCTAGTGGGCCACAGTCCCTGGGGTTGCAAAGAGTTAGACACGACAGAATGCATGCATCCTTACACACTATGAGTGATACTTGCATAGCAGAAATGCAGCATTGACCCTTTACCATTTGAAGTGATATGGGCACAAACATCAGAATGGACAGCAAAGCAATCACGGGAACTATGTGGTCTTGATGTGATGAAACTCAGTACACAAATCTATGGCATTAATTAATAAATTATAATGACTTAATCATGAAAAAATGAGTAGCATCCTCCTTCCTGCAACAAATGGTGACTCTGGCAGGGACTCTTTGCTGAGACTGACATCCTGACCACTCGGGGTACTCAGGGGCCAGCTTGCCTGCCAATGGACCAGACTCAGTAGCCACAACTGGGACCCTTTTGTCCCTGGTCCCCTCCTGACGTGGACAACTGGCCAGAGTGCCCTGACTGGTAAGGAACAAGAGACTTTATTGACTTCTCTCCCCTTCCCTCTCTTTTTCCTCTCTTTAACCCCTTCCTATCCATGCCTGTTTTTCTAGTTCCCCAGTCCTGGACACAGGAATCTGGTCGAAGGGCCCTCAGCCTGAGCTGAGGATTGGAGACTTATCACTTCCTCTTGGCAGAGAACTCGAATTCTGGTTCTGGTCTGGTCTGATTTCTGGCAGGGCCGAATTCCAGTCCTCCCTTCTCTGGAGGCCCAAGGAAAAGTCCCATAATGCCTGGGTATCTGTAGGTGGCAGGAGACATCTGTAAGGCCACCCCTTTCACCCCTCCTCCGCCTCCTTCCCCTTCTTCTTTCAACCTGGCTTCCTTTCCTCCCTTGAAAACTTTGATTCTTGTATTTGAGGGCTTCCCTGGTGGTGCAGAGGTTAAAGCATCTGCCTGCAATGTGGGAGACCTGGGTTCGATCCCTGGGTTGGGAAGATCCCCTGGAGAAGGAAATGGCAACCCACTCCAGTATTCTTGCCTGGAGAATTCCATGGAGAGAGGACCTTGGTGGGCTACAGTCCATGGGTCGCAAAGAGTCGGACATGACTGAGCGACTTCACTTTCACTTTGTATTTACAAACAAGAAAGAAAACAAGAGTTTGTGAAAATCAGACTGAGGTCAGTTGTGACAATGGAAAATTACAAATCCTCATATATTTCTAGATCTGATCCAATTTAAAGATCCATACCCCATATATTGAAAATAATATTAAAAGACCCAGAAATACCACAAGCCATCACTGTATAAGTATTCCACAAGTTCTTTCCCAAAGAAATCTGCAACCATTCACCTTACCAACTGTGTACTGGGGAAAACTGAATAGCAAAGGCATTATCATTAAATGGTTATTGGTATAGGGTCTCGATACTAAGAAACTTAATACTAAGAAACATGAATGCTATCATGGCTCCCTAGTTAGACTGGGGTCTAATAGATGCCAGATTCAAATGGAATCCTTGCCCAGGATGGTCTTATAGTTTATCCAAGTTCCCAACTGCTGTTCCTTTCCTCAGTTCACAAATGCTTAATTGGGATAGATACATTAACTAAAAAACAGGCTTCCCAGGTGGCTCAGACAGTAAAGAATCTGGCTGCTATGCCAGAAACCTGGGTTCCATCTCCGTTTCTGGAAGATCCCCTGGAGAAAGGAGAAAGCACTCACTGCAGTATTGTTGCCTGGAGAATTCCATGGAAAGAGGAGCCAAGAGGACTGAAGTCCATGGGGTCACAAAGAGTTGGAGATGTCTGAGCAGCTAACATTATTAATTAAAAAACAGAACCTTCATATTTGTTCCCTGATGTAAGGAAGCCCCATCAGGAAAATAAGTCATAATCCTCTTCATATACTGGGGCCACCCTCAGTGACAGAGAGGATGGAAGGATGGTTGTCTCCATCATATCCTCAATCAAAACAAGATAGATGAATCTGAGTGATAAGGACTACCCTAGATATCACCAATTAGTTAAAACTTGATCTCAATTTGCTTCCAGTTGTGGGGTATTTTGGAGAAGGCAATGTCACCTCACTCCAGTACTCTTGCCTGGAAAATCCCATGGAGGGAGGAACCTCGTGGGCTGCAGTCCATGAGGTCGCGAAGAGTCGGACATGACTGAGTGACTCCACCTTCACTTTTCACTTTCATGCACTGGAAAAGGAAATGGCAACCCACTCCAATGTTCTTGCCTGGAGAATCCTAGGGACGGGGGAGCCTGGTGGGCTGCCATCTATGGGGTCGCACAGAGTCAGACACGACTGATGCGACTTAGCAGCAGTAGCAGCAGTGGGGTATTTGCTAGCACTAACCAATACAACCTCTGGTATTCAATGTGCAAGAACTGGCCTGGTAAATGTATTCCATTTGATCTTCATCACATGAAAGAACCACAGGTCAATTTATTCTGTATGTGAATTTTCCTTCTACATTTTACTATATATTGCAGTCCACAGAAATTCCTGTCTATAACACAGACTGACAAACTACAGCATATGAGCCAAATATGGCCTGAATTTTATGCTTGCAAGCTAAGAATGTTTTCTTCATATTTTAATGGAATATATAAACAAAACAAACCAACCAAAATGTGATAAAGATATCTGTGTCCTGCGAGAACTAAATATGTACTGTCTGACCCTTTCCAGAAAAACTCAAGCCAAATTCCATTCTAAACACTCTAGGAGAATATTGTTCACAGCTACTGATTTTAATAATAAATACACATATAGTTATATATGTATTAGGCAGCTTTTTAAAACATCTTTAAAAATCTTAGTAAATCTTTGCAACAATCCACTAAAATGAGTTGTGTTATTGGCCCTATTTTACTTGAGGTATACTTGATGCAGCAAGAGGGATTATTTGATTTGCCAAATTCATATAGTTAATGTTGAAGTCAGGATTAACACCTAGGCACCTGGCTTCATATGCTCTAATGGTCTTTCTATGATCGAAACAATCATTATGTGCTTAATATTCTTATGACCCAGTTGAATTACTGAGGAAAATGTATATGCAAGGTCAGTTGCTCAGTCGTGTTGGACTGTTTGAGACCCCATGAGCTGTATCCCACCAAGCTCTTAAGTCTGTGGATGTTCCAGGCAAGAATACTGGAGTGGGTGGCCATTTCCTCCTCCAGGGGATCTTCCCGACCCAGGGATAGAACCAACATTTCCTACATTGGAGGCAGATTGTTTACCACTTGAGCCACCTGGGAAGTCCAAATGTATATGACATAATTTGAAAGCAAATAACATACAAACGTTATTTAATGTAAAATGATTCAAACAAGTAAGTAAAAACATGAAATTTTCAGGGAAAGTCACCTCATAGTGAACTTCTTGCCCGTAAATATGTCTAACATGAAAACACACATTAGAATTCATTAAATAGGAAGTGAGAATAGGTAAAGGAATGAAATTCTTATTACTCACCCAGTAATACCATAATTTATCATTTTATTTGGTGAGATGAGTTGAATGATGAATTGGGCTTATCTCAGTAGGTGCATATTGCTTTGTTAACAATCTTGTAGACCAAGAACAAATTAGATGTGTAGATCACATTTACATGGATGGAAATCTATAGCTATGATAATGGAGAAAAAGAGGATTCTAGTAACATGAACCTGGGTTTCTTGGGCTCATGGGTATAAAATGAATTGGAAAGTCAATAATCAGTTAAAATATCTAACATCATTGCTAATGAAATTCTTGTTTTCTCATAAGTGGGAAAATGGTGTCCAGGGCCCTTTTACATCTTTAATTTGACACAGTTTTTGAAAGCATACATGATTTTTTATTAGGCAGATTATAAAATGACAAAAAAAAAAACATTTAAGGTAACTTGGAATGACAATTTCTTCGTTCTTATAATTAATTTATTGTTTTGGTGGGAGGATGTTTTAATGTATATAATTCCCTGTATTTTATTCTGAGCTAAATTTTGTAAGTGACTTTAGAAGCTCTGTGGAAATCAACACATAATAGGCCCTATCATAACAAGAGTACCAGCATATAAACTGAGTTCTAATTTAGAAGAAAATAAAAGTCTGTAGGTGAAGTATATTTGTAAGGATAGTAGATAAAGTTACAGATTACAAAATTGCCTGATTAAGAGTTGTTTAATAGATATGTAACCTCAGACAGTGCAAAAACTTGGCAAATATTTGTTTATTAGAATCATGGCAATGTCTTATTTGAGGCTAGACTGTCTTCAATTTTACTCTGCTGCCATGAAAGAAAATAGCTCTTTTTCCCTCCTCAATTCCTCAATCCCTTGCTCACAAAGATTTTTACTCATTCTATGATTTTCATAGTTTATATATGACAAAATAATTCTTGACATATAACATTGAATTAAAGTGACTAACCTCTTCTCCAAGATAGTTTAAAATATCGGCATTGTTCTTTACAATATTTTTCATTATTTTTGGTAGAAAATGCTCTTTAAAGTCAAAAGCCTGTAATATCTCTTATAGTATCTTAAACTCTTTGAGATTTTATTGTAACACATTATGAAGGAAAGCAAATAGCAATAGAATATGGTTAAAACTGAGCAATTTTTTCATGAACCATTGAGGAGAATTCTGAAGAACTCTTCAAATTCTAAAGCAATATTATTTTCTTTGAAGAAAAGTCTTCATAAGAAAAAACAGAAAAGGTCCTTGGGGAAGGTCAAGATTTAATATATTAATGCCCCGGGCTAGCAAGCTTTCTCTATTCTGAGAGTGACATTGAAATTAGCAGAATCATCAGACTTCAAACCTGGGAGCCATTAATAAAAACAGAGATAAGCAGACCATTTAGATGACAAAGCACCAGTGGTTTTTTTTTTTTTTTTTTCTCTGCACACTGAAAAATCTTGAGACATAATCATAATTCCAGTCTGGGAATGTAGAAATTTAGAGTTAAGTCTGAAAGTGAAAATGAAAGTCACTCAGCCATGTCTGACTCTTTGTGACCCCATGGACTATACAGTCCACGGAATTCTCCTGGCCAGAATACTGGAATGGGCAACTCTTCCCTTCTCCAGGGGATCTTCCCAACCCAGGGATGGAATCCAGGTCTACTTCATTGCGGATTTTTTACCAGCTGAGATACCAGGGAAACCCAAGAATACTGGAGTGATAGCCCATTCCTTCTTCAGAGGATCTTCCCGACCCAGGAATCAAAATGGGGTCTCCAGATTCTTTACCAACTGAGCTAGTAGGACGAGTTAAGTCTAGGTTCATCATAGAAAATTAAGTAAAAATGAAGGTAGATTTGAATGCCCATTTTTTTAATTATTCTTATTTTATCTCCTGTATGAATGTCTATTTGTTCATGTATAATTTCTCTAAACATATTGATATTAATTTTCTCTCTCATATTTACATTTATATTTGGACAATTGAACAATGTGTCTAGCACACAGTAAGTTGTGGCTATTATTGTTATAGTATTTTTATACTATTATTGTAAACAGTTTAAAAGTTATTCACTAAAAAAGTGAAACAGAAAAAATCACGAATTTGATTACTTCTGCTTTTCCTTTACTGATAGTTGCACAAACTTGGGAACATATCATTAAAAACAGGCTAGTAAATCTGAATTACAGACCAATATATTTTCTGATAGTCTAGGAAGCCACACCAGGTGCAACTTAGTAGGTGCTGTGTGGCAATTATAAATCTTCACTTGCTATTTCATATTTTATTGGAAATATATTGTATGTGATAATTATCTGATATTAGGTTCGATATTTTAGGGAACAATTTGGTTTTAGTCTTTTCATTTTCTTCCTCATGATTTTCATTTTTTCATTATTGCAGTCTTTATGTTCAGCTGTTTTGAATCTGTTTTCCTTCCTGCCTGAAATCCTGAAGCCAATTCACTGACCTATAAACTTTATTAAGCTACACACGTCTTTTAATCATAAACCTAACAATTTTGCTGACACACTGTCTTCTCACAGGCATAAATTACTCTTAGATGATTTAAAGAAATAGCTTTCCCTAACAGTGTTTGCTTTTGCATTTTTTTTCAAATACAAACTATAGATGACTGGTAAGCGTCACAATCAAAGCCCATATCATCAGCATAAGCTTTTAATGCTCTATTTCAAAAGAGCCAGAGGAAAGAACAAAAAATAATATCCTAGTTCTACTTCCCCTTTTTGTTAAATTACTCATATTCAAATAAGCATCTTGTGTTCTTTTAGACATTTGACACCTATCTGTGTAAAAGATATCTGAGACATCATCCAAGTTCTAATATTTTTTTCTACTCTGGGGGTTTAAAGGATCTTAAATTGGCTTCTTGAAGATTCATGTGAAGGCAGTCTCATCCAAAGATGACAATTGAGTTCTCTGATTTTGAAGTGCCAAAAACTTGCAGCAAGTTGAAGGGACAGGGACATTGTAAAGTAAGTGTCATGACACAGTGTCTACTGACATTTGAAATTTTGATTTAGCTATGCAGTGTTCAGTGGAAGACAGCTTCATTTCTTAATAAGAAATGACTTCCTATCCATCTCTATAGCAATGCATGGAGTCCAAGTGTACATGCAGTTGATAGATTGTTCAAGGATTGAGTAAGCATTTTAGGAATTAGTTCTGCCCATTCTCCTTCTACTTTGCTCACCTTCTTGTCTTAAAAATCCAAATAAACAAAAAGGTCTTGTCACGTCCATTAGCAGTTTAATAGGAACATTTGGGGCTTCCCATGTAGCTCAGTAGTTTAAAACCTGCCTACCAATGTAGGAGACACAGGTGCAGTCTCTGACTTGAGATGATCCCCTGGAGAAGGAAATGACAACTCACTCCAGTATTCTTGCTTGAGAAATCTCACGGACTGTGGAGCCTCGCAGGTTTCAGTCCATGGGGTTGCAAAAGACTAGGATACAAGTCAGTGACTAAACAAAAACACTAAAGGAAATTTTAAAGGGAGAAGATGACTAGGTAGGAATCCCCCATAAAATAGTTCTGGTAAGAGTTTTGGAGTGTGAAAGGACTGGCTAAAATGAACTAAATGGGCTTTACGTCTCTATGTGCTAATGCTGTTGAACTCTTACCACAATATATGCTAACTCTGAAGTTTACAGAAGTGAGATTAAATATTTATGCGCTGACCATGTTACATTAGAAGCATTAATTCTAAGTTGTTAAAATTTAAGTACCTGGAATGTTTGGTTAAGGATACTGAATTATTGTTTCTTCTTTTTTTTTCATTGCACTTTAGTGATAACAGATATTCTATGAAATGGCGAGAAAACTCTGAGAAAATTCTGTGTATTCATGAAGTATTTTGCACAAGTAAATTTAGTTTTATGGTATTTTGCATACATTTCTGAATTGGATTAAAACTACTATTTATATGGTCTAGAAAAAAGCATTCTATGCATGTTGCTGTGTTAGCCCCTCAGTCATGTCTGACTGTCTGCAACACTATGGTCTGTCCATGGAATTCTCTAGGCAAGAATATCGAAGTGGGTTACCATTCCCTTCACCAGGGGATCTTCCTGACCCAGGGATTGAACCTGGGTCTCCTGCATTGCAAGCAAATTCTTTCCCATCTGAGCTACCAGGGATATGCATATGATATCCCAGATGAGCCCAGCTTTTGGGTTTCCCAAGTGCTGCTACTGGTAAAGAATCTGCCTGCCAAGGCAGGAGAATTAAGAAGAGATGAGTTTGATCCGTGGGTCAGGAAGATCTCCTGGAGGAGGGCACTAGCAACCCATTGCAGTCTTCTGGCCTGGAGAATCCCCTGGACAGAGGAGCCTGGCTGGCTGTAGTCCATGGGGTTGCAGAGTTGGACTCAACCAAATTGACTTAGCACAAGATGTCCACTGCTCATGAATCACCCCTCTTGTACTGGCACGCCAACACATACATGCCACTTACATGCAGTACCTGTTTGAGTGTCATTTGTGAACAGTTCAGTACATTGTTTTTGTCATGTCCATGACTGTGTCTTCAAGAAATAAGTTTTATTTGTTAACTGTACTCTTTGTTCTTCAATATTTGAATCATATTGGAAAGAGAATTACTTGGTACTATCTGGGTTTATTTTTGAATCCTTCAATATTGGACTTGGAAAAACATCCTACATCATTCTGATTTTTAGTTATCTCATCCTAAACTTAGAATAATAATACCACTCTCAAAATTAGAATTAAAGGCACTCATTTCAGGCCCTGGAATATAATGTGACAAACACCAGTTCCTTCATTTGTCTTTAAAAATGAGTTATAATGTTATCAATTAGGCATACAGAGAGAAATAGTTTTCTCAATATATTGCAGCATATTTTAATATTTTTGATGTGTAGGACTAATGCAAGATTAACATGAAGAAAATTTTTGCTCTGTGCTGCCTATTTTTTTAAAACACAACTATATCAACCCTGCCCAACCCCAACAGCCGCTGGAGAGGTTTTGTTAAAATGACAAACTGCTTAACACTTATTCCTTCAATCCTATCCTAAAATTTTAATATTTATTAAGGGACATTCTCCTCAACATGTTCCTTTAAGTACTCCTAATTTCACAGCAATGGACCTGCCCACTTTCACTCCAGAGGGTACCCTTCTCTAATAGTACTATTTTGCATGATTTTCATGAACACTGCCATTTGTCATGGTCTCTTCTCTATGAACACAGCAACAGTTTCAGCAGTTTAGTTTCTGGTTTTTCTTATGCTATTATTAATAAACTGAATTGTAAATGAACATTCTTGCTCTTTCAATGTGCTAGAAAACTCACCATGTGCTATATAGATTTTTTTTTTTAAAGATCATACTCTTTTCCTAAAACTTATATTAAACAAATTCTGTATTAAAACCTGGTTTCTTGAGAGTAATGCTTTGCAGAGTCATCATCTCCTCATCTGCATAATACAAAATCGAAGGAAATGACAACCCACTCCAGTAGTCTTGCCTGGAGAATCCCATGGACAAAGGAGCCTAGCAGGCTACAGTCCATGAGGTCGCAAAGAGTTGGACACGACTGAGCGACTAACACACACACAATACTAAAAATATCGGCATACAATAGCTGTTAAAGTTCAAGCTCCAGAATAAGTTCTTTTTAAAATCTGTATTTATTTATTTTTGGCTGTGCTGGGTCATTGCTCCTTTTGGCTGTGCTGGGTCATTGCTCCTGCATGGACTTTCCTAGTTGCGGTAAGTAGGGGCTACTCATCATGGTGGTGCTCAGGCTTCTCATTGCAGGGGCTTCTCTTTTTGTCCAGCATGGGCTGTAGGCTCTATGTGCACAGGCTTCAGTAGTTGTGGCTTCCAGGCTCTAGAACACAGGCTCAGTAATTGTGGCACATGGGCTCAGTTTCTCCACAGCATGTGGGATCTTCCAAAATCAGGGATTGAACCTGTGACTTCTGCATTGGCAGGTGGATTCTCAGTCAAAAAGGAAGTCCTAGAATATTTTCTAATTGATCATCAGCAATGTTTATTATTATTGTTGTTATTCACTAAATCATTACATATTTTTCAATCTGGAAATACCAAATGTAGGAGAGAATTTAAGGCAAATATGTAGGAAATTATAATTTGAGTGCCATGAAGTTGTGGTTTCTTAACAGCCATACAAAATCAGAAAATTTAGCCCAGGGATTTGAATTAATTTATGTCTTTTCTCTTAAAAATTCTTTTAAAAAAGGAAATTAACACCTAGGCTGCCAGCAATTAATAGTCCCTTTTCCCTCATAGAACCAACAGAGTGTCGCATCATAGAAACCTTATTGGAAGTAATTCTAAGTCATAGTTACAATTATCCAGATTTTAATTCTGTAGCTGACCATTTATAAAAGTGTAATGAATTAATTAAAACTAAATTATACATGAATTCAAATTTTATAATTATATGAAGTTTCCTTAGGCAGGAGTCAATGTTCTAATTGCACAAATTAACAGGAAAGCAGCTACATAGATATTTTCAAGAACTATAGCTGAATGAGTCTGAGAAAAGTGCTAAGAAAGATGCTAAATACTTAAGCAGTGTAATTCAGTAGAATGTGGCAAAACTAAGAGACCAATAATTTAACGTTGTTGTTGTTTAGTTTATTAAGTCATGTATGACTCTTTTGTAACCCTATGCACTGTAGCCCGCCAGGTCCTTCTGTCGAAAAATAGTGAAGTGGGTTGCCATTTCCTTGTCCAATAACTTAGCAATTCTATTTATACCACTATTTGCTGATGAAAATTTTTCCCAATAAGACTAGAAAAAATTGGAATAAATTAAGTCTAATAATATATTTACCTTAAAAATGTAACTGAATAATGCTTACTTTTTATTCATTATTTATTCATTATTCAAATAATAATTTGGTGTTGTTTTGCTGTGCTTAGTCATTCAGCCATGTCCAACTCTTTGCAACTCCATGGACTGTTGCCTGCCAGGCTCCTCTGTCAATGGGGATTCTCCAGGCAAGAATACTAGAGTGGGTTGCCATTGCATTCTCCAGGGGATCTTCCCAACCCAGGGATCAAACTCAGGTCTCTTGCATTACAGGCAGATTCTTTACCAGCTGAACTACCCAGGAAGCCCTAAAATGCCATACTTTGGGTTGAAAACATGGGACTATAGTTTTCCAATGTCAGGTTTTGAAAGCAGATTTTATATTCAAATATAATCATTTATATGTATATACAAATATGAAATTTGACTTTCTTTTTAGCAATTAGTTTGTCCTATTTTTTATAGAATAATCTGAACCATGCTAGAAAGATGAAGTGAATAATTGTTCCTTCTTTGCCAGAGATTTAGTGCTTGCTTCTCAATTATGTCTTTAAGTCTTCAATATGACAGTGTCATATTGAATTCTTTTGAAGTCATGATATGAAAATGCACAGGATATTCAGGCATTATGCTTTAAAAGTTTATATGGCACTTGAGGTTCAGTGAAAAATAGATAGAGTACCTTATTCCAAAAATGCATATGAACCAATGATAATGAGAATAAACTGACAAAAAGCAGTGAGATGTAGAAGTCAGGTGTATTGTCTTTTCTTTTTAGATTTCTTACCAATAATTGATGACATTTTCATTATTAAAAATTGAAATGACACAAATTTATAAAGTAAATGCAGAGTATAAGATATATACTGTGAGGTAGGAATTCAATAACTATAAATGAATTTTAAAATGTATTTGACTTAATTCAGTTCAGTTCAGTCACTCAGTCATGTCTGACTCTTTGTGATCCTATGGTTGCAGCACAGCAGGCTTCCCTGTCCATCACCAACTCCCACAGCATGCCCAAACTCTTGTCCATCAGGTCGGTGATGTCATCCAATCATCTCATCTTCTGTTGTCCCCTTCTCTTCCTGCCTTCAAACTTTCCCAGAATCAGGGTCTTTTCCAAGGAGTCAGTTCTTCACATCAGGTGGCCAAAGTATTAGAATTTCACCTTCAGCATCAGTCCTTCCAGTGAATATTCAGGACTGATTTCCTGTATTTGACTAGTGATTATTTAAATATACTTTGACCATAGGTAGTTTTGTTTTCCCAAGTAGATTGCTGACAAACCTTTAGATATCTCTGTTCTATCCCTGTTTGTGTCACCCCAAAATTCATATGTTGAAACTTCATCACCAAGGTGATGCTATTAGGAAGTGGAGGCGTGGAGGTGATAAGATCATGAGGGCAGACCCTTCATGAATGAGATTGTTGTTGTTTAATCACTAAGTCACGTCCTACAGTTTCACAACTCCATGGACTGTAGCCCATCAAGCTTCTCTGTCCATGGGATTTCCCAGGCAAGAATACTGGAATGGGTTCTCATTTCCTTCTCCAGGGGGTCATCCTGACCCAGGGATTGAACTTGTATCTCTTGCATTGGCAGCAGATTCCTTGCCACTTAGTCACCAGAGAAGCCCCATGAATGGGGTTAGTGCTCTTAGAAAAGAGGATCAAGGGAGCTCCCTTGTCACTTCTGCCATGTGAAGCTAACAGTGAAGACAGCTGTCTAGGAAATGGGCTTTCTGGCATCTAGAATTTTGAAATATATATTTCTGTTTTTTATAAACCACCTAGGCTGAAGGTTTTGTTATAGAAGTCCAGCTGACACTCCTCTATCTGTACCCTTATGTCACTGTAACCACCTTAATCTCTTTGTCTCTAACTGCATTACCTGTCCCACATGCTATATGGACTGTTAGGCTAGACATAGTCCTTTCTAGGTTTTATACCCCTTCACCCTTGTCCTTTTCTTTTTTTACTAATTTATAATAATAATATTCAAACCCTGAGTCACCCACAAACCACCACAGGGGTGAGTGATGGAGTGTGAATGCTACTCTGAGTATAGTGGGGGCACCCAGGTATTCTCAGGGGCAGTGTGAGATGGAAGCAGAGAGTATGGATGGGGATCCTACCTTGGACTCTTATTGCTGCTTGCTGATTGACTGGCAGAGCAGGAGAGGGCATGAGAGTGAATGAGGAAAATTCTTACCCCCCAAAGACAATAGCATTTAGCTTTTAGAGGGGATCATATTATATATTTCATGCAGACTAAGGCTGGAAGTTGGGCTTCCCAGGTGGCTCATTGGTAAAGAATCTACTTGCCAATATAGGAGATTCAGGTTCAGTCCCTAGGTTGGGAAGATCCTCTGGAGAAGGGCATGGAAACACACTCCAGCATTCTTGCCTGGAGAATCCCATGGACAGAGGAGAGGCAGGCTACAATCCACAGGGTTGCAAAGAGCCAGACACACCTGAAGCGATTTAGAGCACATGTAAACATCCCATTCATCCCTGATAAAATTTCTCTGCTATATTTGGTTCTGATGCTTGTTCTGTCTTCTCAAATTGCACTTTTTGCCTTTGGCATGGCTTATAGTTTTTTTCGTGAAGCCTGGGCATGATATATTGGGTAAAAGGAGCTGCTGCAAATAAAACTTTAGTGAAATGGCAGTGAGATGTGGCGGAGGTGGAGTGCTGTGTAGTCCTACAAATAGGTCCAGGTGTTTTAGTGAGCTGACTGCTGAATTTGATAGGTGTTTCTCAGTTTTGTTTTGTTTTGTTTTGTTTTTTTTTTTTCTTTTTTCTACTCTTGCTTTAGTGGGTCAGGATGGCTAGAATATGTTTATGTTGTGTACTACCCTTTCCCCTAATGAAACATCAGGTCTGATTAAGGGTTCCCAGGTGGCTTAAGTGATAAAGAAACTGCCTGCCAATGCAGGAGACTAAGGGACATGGGTTTGATCCCTGGGTTGGGAAGATCCCCTGAGGAGGACATAGCAACCCACTCCAGTTTTCTTGACTGAATTATACCATGGACAGAGGAGCCTGGCGGGCTATGGTTCATAGGGTCACAAAGAGTGAAAGTGAAAGTAGCTCAG
The DNA here is from genome assembly GCF_016772045.2 of Ovis aries. Taxonomy (NCBI): domain Eukaryota; kingdom Metazoa; phylum Chordata; class Mammalia; order Artiodactyla; family Bovidae; genus Ovis; species Ovis aries. The sequence goes on from NC_056054.1 coordinate 134,402,272, forward strand.
TCATGTCCAGCTCTTTGCAACCCCATAGACTATACAGTCCATGGAATTCTCCAGGCCAGAATACTGGAGTGGCTAGCCTTTCCCTTCTCCAGGGGATCTTCCAAAACCAGAGATTGAACCTAGGTCTCCCACATTGCAGGCGGATTCTTTACCAACTGAACTATTAGGAAAGCCCAGGATCACAAAGAGTCATACACAACTGAAGTGACTTAGCATGCAATCAGGCAGTTTTAATTAAACCCCAGCAGGTGAGTCTCTGGATCACTAGTTTCTCCAGAGAACAGGCCTTTTGAAGAAGAACACAGAGCTCTGAAGTATTTAAAAATGGTTCCTTTTCCTTTTCTCCAGCTGGAAACAGGAGTTGTTCTCTGATATTTAGTGTGAGAACCTAGATGACCTCCTAGTGGCAAATTTCACAATAATGTAGGGCTCCCCATGACTGAGTCTCCTGTTGTTTTTAAATTTCAAAGCTATCCACAATGAACCTCCAGCAATTTGTCGGTTTCAGTCCAGATTTTCCTAACACAGTGTTGGTTCCTCCAGCAGTTACAGTCATTTGTGTCAGCTCTGGTGAATCATAACTCCAGGCATTTGTCTGTTTCTTTTCAGTTCAGGGGGTAAGCAATATGTCCTCTGTGCTGCCTTATTGTATGGATCCAAGAATAATTGTTGATTTTTCATTCTGCTGAGTTTTTCACTTGTTGTTAGGATATAATGATGACTTCTAATCTCCTTTTAAGCAGAACTGGAAACCAACTATAATATATATATATGTATATAATACTTATATATATATATAATACTTATTATATATAATATTTATATATATATAATACTTATTATATATAATACTTACATATTATATAGAGAGAGAACAGTTCAGTTCAGTCACTCACTTATGTCCGACTCTTTGTGACCCCATGGACTGCAGCACACCAGGCCTCCCTGTCCATCACCAACTCCTGAAGCTTGCTTACACTCATGTCCATTGAGTTGGTGATACCATCCAGCCATCTCATCCTTTGTTGTCCCCTTCTCCTCCTGCCTTCATCAGAATCTTTTCCAATGAGTCAGCTCTTTGAATCAGGTGGCCAAAGTATTGGAGTTTCAGCTTCAACATCAATCCTTCCAATGAATATTCAGGACTGATTTGTTTTAGGATGGACTGGTTGGATCTCCTTGCAATCCAAGGGACTCACAAGAGTCTCCTCCAACACCACAATTCAAAAGCATCAATTCTTTGGCTCTCAGCTTTCTTTATAGTCTAACTCTCACATCCATACATAGTGGAAAAACCATAGCCTTGATTAGACAGACCTGTGTTGGCAAAGTAATGTCTCTGCTTTTTAATATGCTGTTTGGTTGGCCATAATACTTCAAGTTATATATAATACTTCAATATATTATATTAAATATAATGCTTCAAAGTCATGCTGTTAAGATTCAATTCAAATTTGATTTTGTATTCTATTCAGATCTCTGATAACTTAATCTTTTTTTTTTTTTTTTTACTGTTCAAATATTTCTCCTTGAGCACTATTTCATGAATCTTAAATTTTATAAGGCAGAAGTTTAGTACATACTGGATTGGCCAAAACGTTTTGAGTTTTATCATAAATTTTGTGGGACTTCCTGGTTGGCACACTGGTAAAGAATCTGCTTGCCAGTTCCAGAGACGCAAGAGACGCAGGTTCAATCCCTGGGTTGAGAAGACCCTGTGGAGAAGGAAATAGCAACCTACTCCAGTATACTTGCCTGAGAAATCCCATGGACAGAGTAGCCTGGTGGGCTACACTCCATGGGGTCACAAATAGTTGGCCATGACTGAGCGACTAATCACCCACATAAATAGATCATAGCAAACCTGAGTCATGACAGTGACAGAAACTGAGATAAGAAAGTTTGCAAAGATATTTCAGACTATGCAAAGAGACTCTCTCTTTACCTTTCAGTCAGTAGCAACTATGTTGGAGAGTGCAAAAATTGAGAAAGTTATGACTAGAGTCATAACCCAATGGAATATTATAAAATTAAAAGAGAAAATAGACCAGAGAATAATGAAAAGATACATTTAATACATTTATTAAAATAGTTGTGGTTTTTTAACCAAAAGTGGGGTTCAGTTGCTCACCACTCAAAAGCCAGTAAGGGGACCAGATTGGTGAAAAGGAAAGTTTGCTCTATTTTGGATGCCAGCAACCTGAGGAAAGGGTGAGCTCCTGTCTGAAAGCAACTCTACCACCACAACTGACAATCAGTGGGCAAGAGCTTTTATAGACTGAGGGAGAGGTCTAAATGCAGAGACAGCACAGTCAACTCTGACAGTCATCTTGAACTTGGTCCTTGGTGGTCTGATCAATGCCATCTTGATTGTTTTTAAGTGTAGAGAATCTTCCTTTCAAGGATCAGTTTGTTCCAACATCCTTAGGCCAATTCTTAGAATTGTAGTAGCTTATGTCATGGCTATAGTCTGGGCATCTTATTGTTGACTTTGTTCACCTGCTGGGAGTTTCAGTATCTATAAGACAGCTCAAAAGATAAGGCTCCAAATATTATCTATAGCCCTTGAGAAGGAACTAAGGTCTTGACGATACTTAGAGACTACATTATTATTATTTGGTCTCTTTTGTTTTGCTTTTTTTCTTCATGTTCTTGTTTCTTAAGTGAGATTAAAATATTATTGGGTTAAAGTTTTTCCACAGACAAAAGGTAGGCAGAGGATTTGGGGGACAAGTACCATAGGGTCCTGCTACATTTCAGTATGGAATAATGATAACCTGATAAGTCAGTGGGAGTAGGATTTAAGAAAACAGGGAAGAATCAAGAGATATATATGAATGACTTTGGCCTGAAAGTGGTGACCATTTGTGCTTTATTTCATTAGATTAGTGTACTGATCATTAATAGTAAACAAATATATTCAAAAATATAACTCACTATATTATTGTTAGTCTACACAATCATTTGAAACTTAAGTGAATTTTAGGTATCTTTTACTGCATCAATTTCAAGTATTATATTATCTTAAAATTTTGAAGCAGGCGGTAGTACCTATTTGTTCAGTTTGGTTCAGTTGCTCAGTCATATCCGACTATTTGTGACCCCATGAACTGCAGCACACCAGGCCTCCCTGTCCATCAACAGCTCCTGGAGTTTACAAAAAACTCATGTCCATCGAATCAGTGATACCATCCAACCATCTCATCCTCTGTCATCCCCTTCTCCTCCTGCCCTCAATCTTTCCCAGCATCAGTGTCTTTTCAGATGAGTCAGCTCTTCATATCAGGTGGCAAAAGTATTGGAGTTTCAGCTTCAACAGCAGTCCTTCCAATGAACACCCAGGACTGATCTGCTTTAGGATGGACTGTTTGGATCTCCTTGCAGTCCAAGGGACTCTCAAGAGTCTTCTTCAACAACACAGTTCAAAAGCATCAATTCTTTAGTGCTCAGCTTTCTTCATAGTCCAACTCTTACATCCATACATGACCACTGGAAAAACCATAGCTTTGACTAGATTGACCTTTGTTGGCAAAGTAATGTCTCTGCATTTTAATATGTCGTCTAGGTTGGTCATAACTTTCCTTCCAAGGAGTAAGTGTCTTTTAATTTCATGGCTGCAATCACCATCTGCAGTGATTTTGGAGCCCAGAAAAATAAAGTCACCGACTGTATCCACTGTTTCCCCATCTATTTCCCATGAAGTGATGGGACCAGATGCCATGATCTTCGTTTTCTCAGTGTTGAGCTTTAAGCCAATATTTTCACTCTCCTGTTTCACTTTCATCAAGAGGTTCTTTAGTTCTTCTTCACTTTCTGCCATAAGGGTGGTGTCATCTGCATATCTGAGGTTATTGATATTTTTCCCAGGAATCTTGATTCCAGTTTGCACTTCTTCCAGCCCAGCATTTCTCATGATGTACTCTGGATATAAGTTAAATAAGCAGGGTGACAGTATACAGCCTTGATGTACTCCTTTTTCTATAGATAAGCAAAAAAGTTTAATGATTAAATTGACTAAGATCACATCTTAGACTGAAGATTGAAACCATTTTGAAGAGTCAAACAAATTCAGTTGTGATGGAGTCTATGTTTTTTTGATTCAATAAAACAATATAAAATTACTTCAAATATGTGTATAGTTAGCAAGTGGCAAGAATATGAAGTAGTGAGATGGCAGAGAGGCAAGAAAAAGAATGCTGTTAGAGGATAAATGCTGGATATATATTGAAATAAGCTATTTGATTTTTAAAATAGATGGTTAATGTAAATAACTCTACCCTCAGTCAAAGGTGACTTTACATACAAATATTTATACTTTTTATTTTGTTTTATTTATTTTATTTTTTAAAATATAAATTTATTTATTTTAATTGGAGGTTAATTACTTTACAATATTGTATTGGTTTTGCCATACATCAACATGAATCTGCCACAGGTACACGTGTTCCCCATCCTGAACCCCTCTCCCTCCTCCCTCCCTGTACCATCCCTCTGGTGCATCTGCCCCAAGCATTCAGTATCATGCATCGAACCTGCACTGGCAATTCATTTCATATACTTTTAAAAATATAAACATATTATCCCATAATGTTTACAGAAGAGAAAACATAATTATACAAGGTTGAATTTTACTCATTATTTTAGGATTTGAAGAATATGCTGTGAAGAAAGGATTTTCTTGTTTTTGCCACCTTAAAATCTTTATGATATCTAAAATGCTTGCACTATTGTTTATACTCATTAGATCTCAAGAATATTTATTAATAAATAATTAATTGCATCAAGGAAAATCCCTATTAGTATGTGTTATGTTATCTGTATCATTTCTTTAGTTATTTATATAAATAAATATATTTGGTTCCAAAATGAATCTACATGTGCAATTACACTGACCAAGGAATAAACCATAAAAGGAACTACAGAAATATCAGAATTAATGAGTTTTTATAAGTCATGTATTCATTCTATTCTAATTCATATAAGGAATGAAGGCCTAAAAGGATAAGTAACCTGTTCTAGTCAAACTTTTAATGATTTTCAAAGTCACCACACAAGACTTCTGGTGCTGTTTCATAATGACAAATCAATAATCTTGTATAATATCTTAACATATTATTTCACACAAAAACAGTTGCTTAATCCTTCAGAAAAGGAGTAGAAGGTATAAGCAAACTTGAACTGACATCCTGAAAAAAACAAACAAAAAAAACAAATTGATTGATATATTTAAAGCAATATTGCAGCATTGGGCATGACAAAAGTAGGAACATACATTTATCTTCATGTCCATTTATTTCCCCCTCAAAAGTTTATTTTCTGTAGATACTGAAAAATGAGAGCAAAGAGTTAAGCCAGACAATTAATGAAGTTAATGGAAGTCCTGTGTATATAACATTTTCAGAATATAACATGTAACTCAAAGGCAATTAACAAATACATTTTCATTATTGTTTCTACCTATTCTTCAGGGCAAGAGGGTTGGAATATTTTTCAATTGCTCTTTATAGCAGAATCTCAGTTAGACAATAGACCTTAATAAGCATGCTTCTGAGCAAAAAGAGAATCACACTCACAACACCCTGACATAGAAGTCAAGAGGCAGCAGGTGGACAGGAAATACTACAGTGTGCCAGGGAGAAACTGCACTTCAGTGACCAAAACTGCATATGGAAAAGAAGAGAAAAGATGCATGCAATAGAGTATGACTGGAGCAGTTTCAATTCTGTTAATCAGACAGTATTCATGCTTCAATGCTGCAACAATTAATCACTCCATCATGCTTTATTTGGTTGTACAGATGCTGCCATGGTGTTCCTGTTAAACATAAAATGGGGTAGGCTATGTGCCACCAACACAGATGTCATTACAATAATGTCCTCTTAATGGTAAAATTTTTAAATATAATATTCTTTTGCTTTCAGAAGAAATATATTATGAAAATCATTACTAGTCTTTGAAAAGTCAATACAGTCATTTTCACATTATTCCTGACATTGAGTTTCTTATGCCTGATATCATCAAGTAATATTGTTTTATTTTCTTGAAGACTCAATTTCTATATATAGTATCACATTTAGTTTTGATCTTGATAGTTTCTTCATATTGGTGATTTTATTGTGTAAATGTATACACACAAATGTAGATCTATTTATATCAGTATAAAAGTAGATTATATACCAACTACATTACACTGGTTAAAGTTTCTGAAAAGTTCTTTGTATTGCTATTAGCTATTCAAACAAGGATTTATATAAAAGCAGAACTGTAATCATGCTGCCCAGGTTTTAAATCAAAGTGATTTTAAAATAAAGCCAAGCCTTCTGCTTGATGTTTGCTTTTCTTACCATTGTCATCAATAACAATTTATCCACAGTGAAAAGTGTGCTATTAGTCACCTCTGAAAATTAGCCACTTGTTCAGTCTGATGACATTTTTACAGAATTGCCAAGGACCATTTGTTTACTCCTGCTCTCGATTAAGCTGACTACTTTCTCAAGCCTAAATGTCTATCATTTAGCCAAAATGATAGAAGCTAATAGTACAGAATTTACTTGTTTTCCTGTCATTTGGGATTACAGATTTGAAATTAATTCTTTATATAGATACATACATACATACATACATACATACATACATATACACACACACATACATACATACATACATACATACATACATACATACATACATATATAGAGAAAGAAATGGCAACCCACTCCAATATTCCTGCCTGGAGAATCCCACGGACTGTAGCCTGTCAGGCTCCTCTGTCCATGAGGTCACAAGAGTTGGACACAACTTAGCGACTAAACCACCACCACCAACCATATGTATATATGCATACATATATTGCTTTTGCTTTCTTTTGGTTTGTTTGTTTGTTTTTTGGTCTGTTTTCTCTAAGAAGCAAGAGTGAATGATCAACACACTGTCTTGTTTGGTTGGAAAAAAACAGCTGCTTTTCACTTCTTTGTTAGATCTCAGACACCTCTCTTGACTGAGTAGGCAATGAAAGTCTATGGCTTTTAGTGCTCCAACCAGGAAATGTGTTGATCGCAATTCACTACAACATATGTTTCTTCTTTCCTAGTGCAAGACTCAGGGACAGGCTCAGAAGGTGATTAAAAAATAAGGGGCTAAGCTTTCAGAGGGTTTCTATGTTATAGTATAATTGTGATAGATCCAAGGGTTCTGAATTATCTGGTCTTGTAAGGAAGTATAGCTGATGTACTAGAGTAAAACTTGTAGTCATATAGGTACCTGAAACTGCTTAGCTTCCACACTTGTACAGTCTCCAAGAATGAAAATGGTATCAGTTCAGTTCAGTCACTCAGTCATGTCTGACTCTTTGCGACCCCATGAATCGCAGCACGCCAGGCCTCCCTGTCCATCACCATCTCCCGGAGTTCACTGAGACTCACGTCCACCGAGTCTGTGATGCCATCCAGCCATCTCATCCTCGGTCTTCCCCTTCTCCTCCTGCCCCCAATCTCTCCCAGCATCAGAGTCTTTTCCAATGAGTCAACCCTTCGCATGAGGTGTCCAAAGTACTGGAGCTTCAGCTTTAGCATCATTCCTTCCAAAGAAATCCCAGGGTTGATCTCCTTCAGAATGGCATAGGACCATGCAGATAAAATAAGGTAAACAGAAAATGTTTATTGCTTTTCACTTCTGATTTCAGTTAGACACATTTATTAGTTGAGAACTTTGGGGATAATGGAAGCTGTTTAAAATGGGAAACTAAAATGTTATTAAAATGATGGGCTGTTTGAGTTTTCTTTGGGTTACAGACCTTCCAAACTTTTGAAAGACAAAAGTTTTTGAAGCACTCCAATTTTTTTTACATCAATAACATAATAAATCAATGCATTTTATTTTTATTTGTTTTCTTATCATAAAGGAGTAATATTTCCTATTTGGAAACTGAGAATAGTTTTAACATTGCATTACTTCTTTTACATTAAGACAGATAAAAAATCAGTATCATAGCAGTAAGAATGGATTTGAAATCACTACTCCTTCCTCCATAAGCCCTGCCCTAAATCTTCTTCTCAGGGTCAAAGGTTTAATTTAAAGCATTTACTTGACAGAGTATCAGAGTAATAAGATACTATGTTATCTACATTGATTTAGACTAGGCTGTGGTCCTAGTATGATTTGATTGACTAGTTTTCTGTGATTATGGTTTCAGTGTGTCTGCCCTCTTGCAACACCTACCATATTACTTGGGTTTCTCTTACCTTGGACGTGGGGTATCTCCTCACTGCTGCCCCTCCCGACCTGGAATGTGGAATAGCTCCTCTAGGCCCTCCAGCACCCGCACATCCACTGCTCCTTGGAATGGGGTCTCTCCTCCCGGCCACCGCCCCTGGCCTCAGGTGGGGGTAGCTACTGTCCGATGCTCCTGTGCTGTTGCAGCCTGGCAATCCCAGCCACCGCCCTTGACCTCCAACATGGGGTCGATTACAGAAAATTAGTCAATCTAATCACACTAGGACTACAGCCTTGTCTAACTCAATGAAACTAAGCCATGCCCTGTGGGGCCAACCAAGACAGGCAGGCATGGTGGAGAGGTCTGACACAATGTGGTCCACTGGAGAAGGGATTGGCAAACCACTTCAGTATTATTGCCTTGAGAACCCCATGAACAGTATGAAAAGGCAAAATGAGAGGATACTGAAAGAGGAACTCCCCAGATCAGTAGGTGCCCAATATACTACTGGATATCTGTGGAGAAATAACTCCAGAAAGAATCAAGGAATGGAGTCAAAACAAAAACAATACCCAGTTCTGGATGTGACTGGTGATAGAAGCAAGATCTGATGCTGTAAAGAGTAATATTGCATAGGAACCTGGAATGTCAGGTCCATGAATCAAAGCAAATTGGAAGTGGTCAAACAAGAAATGGCAAGAGTGAACATCGACATCTTAGGAATCAGTGAACTAAAATGGAATGCAATGGGTGAATTTAACTCAGATGACCATTATATATACTGCTGCAGGCAGGAATCCCTTAGAAGAAATGGAGTAGCCATCATGGTCAACAAAAGAGTCCGAAATGCAGAACTTGGATGCAATATCAGAAATGATAGAATGATCTCTGTTTGTTTCCAAGGCAAACCATTCAATATCACAGTAATCCAAGTCTATGCCCCACAAGTAACGCTGAAGAAGCTGAATTTGAATGGTTCTATGGAGACCTACAAGACCTTTTAGAACTAATACCCAAAAAAGATGTCCTTTTCATTATAGGGGACTGGAAGCAAAAGTAGGAAGTCAAGAAACACCTGGAGTAACAGGCAAATTTGGCCTTGAAATACGGAATGAAGCAGGGCAAGGACTAATAGAGTTTTGCTAAGAGAATGCATTGGTCATAGCAAACACCCTCTTCCAACAACAAAAGTCTACACATGGACATCACCAGATGGTCAACACCTAAATCAGATTGATTATATTCTATGCAGCCAAAGATGGAGAAGCTCTATAAAGTCAACAAAAACAAGACCAGGAGCTGACTATTGTTCAGATCATGAACTCCTTATTGCCAAATTCAGACTTAAATTGAAGAAAGTAGGGAAAACCACTAGATCATTCAGGTATGACCTAAATCAAGTCCCGTATGATTATACAGTGGAAGTGAGAAATAGTTTCAAGGGCCTAGATCTGATAGATAGAGTGCCTGATGAACTATGGAATGAGGTTCGTGACATTGTACAGGAGACAGGGATCAAGACCATCCCCATGGAAAAGAAATGCAAAAAGGCAAAATGGCTGTCTGGGGAGGCCTTACAAATAGCTGTGAAAAGAAGAGAAGCAAAAAGCAAAGGAGAAAAGGAAAGATACAAGTATCTGAATGCAGAGTTCCAGAGAATAGCAAGAAAAGATAAGAAAGCCTTCTTTAGCGATCAATGCAAAGAAAGAGAGGAAAACAACAGAATGGGAAAAACTAGAGATCTCTTCAAGAAAATTAGAGATATCAAGGGAACATTTCATGCAAATATGGGCTCAATAAAGGAAAGAAATGGTCTGGACCTAACAGAAGCAGAAGATATTAAGACAAGTTGGCAAGGATACACAAAAGAACTGTACAAAAAAAGATCTTCACGACCTGGAAAATCACAATGGTGTGATCACTCACCTAGAGCTCGACATAGTGGAATGTGAAGTCAAGCGGGCCTTAGAAAGCATCACAATGAACAAAGCTAGTGGAAGTGATGGAATTCCAGTTGAGCTCTTTCAAATCCTGAAAGATGATGCTGTGAAAGTGCTGCACTCAATATGCCAGCAAATTTGGAAAACTCAGCAGTGGCCACAGGACAGGAAAAGGTCAGTTTTCATTCCAATCCAAAGGAAAGGCAATGCCAAAGAATGCTCAAACTACAGCACAATTGCACTCATCTCACAGGCTATAAAGTAATGCTCAAAATTCTCCAAGCCAGGCTTTAGCAATACATGAACCGTGAACTTACAGATATTCAAACAGGTTTTATTAAAGGCAAAGGAACCAGAGATCAAATTGCCAAAAACCACTGGATCATGGAAAAAGCAAGAGAGTTCCAGAAAAACATCTATTTCTGCTTTATTGACTATGCCAAAGCCTTTGACTGTGTGGATCACAAGAAAATGTGGAAAATTATGAAATAGATGGAAATACCAGACCACCTGACCTGCCTCTTGAGAAACCTATATGCAGGTCAGGAAGCAACAGTTAGAACTGGACATGGAACAACAGACTGGTTCCAAACAGGAAAAGGAGTACGTCAAGGCTGTATATGGTCACCCTGTTTATTTAACTTATATGCAGAGTACATCATGGGAAACGCTGGGCTGCAAGAAGCACAAGCTGGAATCAATAACCTCAGGATAAATATCAATTACCTCAGGAGAAATATCAATCACCTCAGATATGAAGATGATACCACCCTTATGGCAGAAAGTGAAGAGGAACTAAAAGCCTCTTCATGAAAGTGAAAGTGGAGAGTGAAAAAGTTGGCTTAATGCTCAACATTCAGAAAATGAAGATCATGGCATCTGGTCCCATCACTTCATGGGAACTAGATGGGGAAAATAGTGGAAACAGTGTCACACTTTATTTTTGGGGGCTCCAAATCACTGCAGATGGTGGCTGCAGCCATGAAATTAAAAGACGCTTACTCCTTGGAAGAAAAGTTATGACCAACCTAGATAGCATATTGAAAAGCAGAGATATTACTTTGCCAACAAAGGTCCATCTAGTCAAGGCTATGGTTTTTCCAGTGGTTATGTATGGATGTGAGAGTTGGACTGAGAAGAAAGCTGAGCACCGAAGAATTGATGCTTTTGAACTGTGGTGTTGGAGAAGACTCTTGAGAGTCCCTTGGACTGCAAGGAGATCCAATCGGTCCATTCTGAAGGAGATCAGCTCTGGGATTTCTTTGGAGGGAATGATTGTGAAGCTAAAACTCCAGTACTTTGGCCACCTCATGGGAAAAGTTGACTCAGTGGAAAAGGCTCCGATGCTGGGAGGGATTGGAGGCAGGAGGAGAAGGGGACGACAGAGGATGAGATGGCTGGATGGCATCACTGACTCGATGGACGTGAGTCTGAGAGAACTCCGGGAGATAGTGATGGACAGGGAGGCCTGGCATGCTGCCATTCATGGGGACGCAAATAGTCAAACATGACTGAGCAACTGAACTGAACTGAACTGAACTGAACTGTGTTATCTATAATTGCCATACTTGTTTAGCATGAGCCTTTGTTAATTTGTGAATAGTTTATCTTATTATAATTTGAAAAGGCTAAAAGTGAATTGTGAGAGCAATATTCCTATATCTTTTTCTTTGTGCATTACCGTATTGACATGGCACAGATGAGCTGGAGATGTTGAACATAAAATAACAGATAACAATTTCTTTTTTCATTTAGAAATACTATTGATAATTTTTAAAGGCATGGACTGTTAGAAAAATGAGTTATAAATCTAAAAACATAAATAATTTGAGGATCAGATTTAGGATTAGGATATATGTTGCTATTTGTAGCGAAAATTCTAAACTCAACATTTCCCAATGACTATTTACCATTATAACTAATGGGCTTCCCTGGTGACTCAGTGGTAAAGAATCTTTCTGTAATGCAGGAGATGTGGGTTCAGTCCCTAGGTTGTGAAGATCTCCTGGAGAAGGAAATAGCAACCTACTCGAGTATTCGTGCCTGAGAAAAAACACAGAGAGAGGAGACTGGCAGTCTACAGTCCATGGGATCTCAAAAAGAGTCAGATGCAACTTAGCAACTAAGTGACAAATTATGACATTAACTCACGTAAGAGATGATTTGTTTTGTCCTTTAATATCCACAGCATATATCCACAATGGCTGGAATGGTGAGTTCTTATGTTTGTCTTACATATTCTACTAGCTACAGATATATTCTTAGAAAAGATCAGTTAAGATTGTTTCCTTAATTCCAGTTTGTTTATGATTTGAGGAGTCAATGATTAGTTGTATTTTCTTGGCTCAACAATTTAGCATATAATGCTTCAACTTAGCGTTGTTGTTTGTAAGCACCAAAATAAATAAATAAATAAATAAAATAAAAAGCCCTGTTTTAGTGAGTATAATGGAACATAATTATAAACAATGTAAACATAGAAATTATAAGCAAAATAATTTTCAAGAATTGAGATGGATCAGTTGAGATTTTTCCTCACTTTTAATATGATATTTTATTTTGAATTCCTTACTATCTTGAAAATTACCTAAGTCTATAGGAGTTCTTGAAGTTGAAGGATGTAACTTTACTATGATTCCTCAAATCGCAGCCCTCCATACAGTAGCTTTACACTTACTTTCTCCTCTTTCCATCTCCACCCCTACTGAAAGTAATACATTCTTCAGAAATTTCTCTTGCATACAAAACATATAACTGAAAGAAAGTGTAAGGGCAATTGCATTTACATGTTACGCCATATCGCATATAGACTGAAAGTGAAGGGCTGGAAAAAGATATTCCATGCAAATAGAGACCAAAAGAAAGCAGGAGTAGCAATACTCATATCCGATAAAATAGACTTTAAAACAAAGGCTGTGAAAAGAGATAAAGAAGGCTACTACATAATGATCAAAGGATCAATCCAAGAAGAAGATATAACAATTATAAATATATATGCACCCAATATAGGAGCACCGGAATATGTAAGACAAATGCTAACAAGTATGAAAGGGGAAATTAACAATAACACAATAATAGTGGGAGACTTTAATACCCCACTCACACCTATGGACAGATCAACTAAACAGAAAATTAACAAAGAAACACAAACTTTAAATGATACATTAGACCAGTTAGACCTAATTGATATCTATAGGACATTTCACCCCCAAACAATGAATTTCACCTTTTTCTCAAGTGCTCATGGAACCTTCTCCAGGATAGATCACATCCTGGGCCATAAATCTAACCTTGATAAATTCAAAAAAATCAAAATAATTCCAAGCATCTTTTCTGACTGTAATGCATTAAGACTAGATCTCAATTACAGGAGAAAAACTATTAAAAATTCAAACATATGGAGGTTGAACAACACACTTCTGAATAACCAACAAATCACAGAAGAAATAAAAAAAATAAATCAAAATATGCATAGAAACAAATGAAAATGAAAACACAATAACCCAAAACCTGTGGGACACTATAAAAGCAGTGCTAAGAGGAAAGTTCATAGCACTACAGGCATACCTCAAGAAACAAGAAAAAAGTCAAATAAATAACCTAACTCTACACCTAAAGCAACTAGAAAAGGAAGAATTGGAGAACCCCAGAGTTAGTAGAAGGAAAGAAATCTTAAAAATTAGGGCAGAAATAAATGCAAAAGAAACAAAAGAGACCATAGCGAAAATCAACAAAGCCAAAAGCTGGTTCTTTGAAAGGATAAATAAAAGTGACAAACCATTAGCCAGACTCATCAAGAAGCAAAGAGAGAAAAATCAAATCAATAAAATTAGAAATGAAAATGGAGAGATCACAACAGACAACATATTTTAAATATAAGTCTTTGAATAGCTGTAAAGTGTTCTCCGGAAACACAGAACCAATAGAATATATATATGGTAAAGAATGTGCCTGCAATGCAGGAGATCCAGGTTGGATCTTTGGGTTGATAAGATTCCCTGGAGAACGGAATGGCTCCCCATGCTGGTATTCTTGCCTGGAGAATTTCATGGACAGAGGAGCTTGGCGTCCTACAGTCCATGGGGTCACAAAGAGTCTGATGTACAGAGCAATTAAAAGAACATATAGTTTTTATGCATTATATATATTTTACTTGTATATATCTGTATAATTATTTCATATATTTTTTCACCAAAATGAATGCTTCCTAACGATAGCAATTTCTGTCAGTTTTTTATCACTAGCATGTTTTGACCACCTAAAAGATAGTAGGTGCTTAGTACAGAGTTTTAAATATTTAAGCCTAATTTCCCTCCATAAACTATGGGAGGGAGATGAGAGGGGCGTTCAGGATTAGGAACAAAAGTAAATGAAACATCTTAGGTATATTTTTTTGAATAGTGTCATCTCAAAATTTGTGTCTATTCAGAACGTCAAGTGTGACATTACTTGGAAATAGAATGTTCACAGATATAGTTAGTTGTATTAAGATGAAATTATACTAAATTAAGATGTCCCATAAAGTCAATACCTGTTGTCTATATAAGAGGAGAAGGGATGCAAAGATATATATGAGGAGGAAGGCTATGATGACAATAGAGACAGAGTTGGGAGTGATGGAATTATAAGGTATGAAATGCCAAGGTTTATCCAGAGCTAACAATTAAAATTGATCAAGCAGTGTGCTTCCCAAGAACTTTCAGAGGGAGCATAGTCCTGCCAGCCCCTTGATTTCTGATTTTTAACTTCCAGAATTATGAGAGAATAAATTATTGCTGCTTTCAGCTACCTGACCTGTGGTAATTTGTTATCAACACTAAGATACTACAAGTATACCTCAGAGATATTGTGAGTTGCATTCCTGACTACGGCAATACAGCATGTATTGTAATAAAGTCTGTCACACAAGTATTTTAGTTTCCCAGAGCAGACAAAAGTTATGTTTATGCTATACTGTAGCTAAGTTGGCAAAGAATCCACCTGTAATGAAGGAGACCCTGGCTCAATTTCTGGGTCAGGAAGTTCCCCTGGAGAAGGGATAGGCTACCCACTCTTGTATTCTTGGACTTTCCTGTCAGCTCAGATGGCAAAGAATCTGCCAACAATGTGGGAGATCTGGGTTTGAGCCCTGGGTTGGGAAGATCCCCTGGTAGAGAGCATGGCAACCCACTCCAGTATCCTTGCCTGGAGAATCCCCATGGACAGAAGAGCCTGGCGGGGTACAGTCCATGAGGTTGCAAACAGTTGGACACGACTGAATGACTGAGCACAGCACAGTAGTCTAAAAAGTGTGCAATAGCACGATGTCTGATAAAATAATGTGCATATGTTACTTAAAAATACTTTATTCCAAAAAGAAACTAACCATCATCTAAGCTT
The DNA here is from genome assembly GCF_016772045.2 of Ovis aries. Classification (NCBI taxonomy): domain Eukaryota; kingdom Metazoa; phylum Chordata; class Mammalia; order Artiodactyla; family Bovidae; genus Ovis; species Ovis aries. The sequence continues at coordinate 134,417,803 of NC_056054.1, forward strand.
TTAGTGGGTCATTCTCTTTTGCTGGCAGAGGATCTTGTCTCAAAGTTGATGACTGCTGAGTGATCAGGATGGCGTTTGCTAAAAATTGGCATGGCTGTGGAAACTTCTTAAAGTAAGACAACGGTGAAGTTTGCCACAACAGTTGACAATTTCATGAACAAATAGAGTAGAATAGCATATCCCTGTAGCATACAATGCATATCCGTGGTAGAACCACTTTCAAATTTGGACTCAATGCTCTCAAATACTGCTGCTGCTCAGTCAGTCAGTTCACTCACTCGGTCATGTCCAACTCTTTGCTACCCCATCTTCTGCAGCACACCAGGCCTCCCTGTCCATCACCAATACGTGGAATTTACTCAAACTCCTGTCCATGAAAAGGCTTTATCACTAAATTTATGTAATATTCTAAATCCTCTGTTGTCATTTCAACAGTCTTTATAGCATATTCACCAGGAGCAGCTTCTTTCTTAAGAAACCACCTTATTTACTCAACAGTAAGATGCAACTCCTCTTCCATTAACATTTTTTCATGAGATGGCAGCAATGCAGTCACACCTTAAAGTTATACTTCTCACTCTGGTTCTCTTGCTATTTCTAACACATCTGCAGTCACTTTCTCCTGTGAAGTCTTGTTGGTGTTCAGTCAGTTCAGTCACTCAGTCATGTCCAACTCTGCAATTCCATGGACTGCAGCATGCCAGGCCTCCCTGTCCTTCACCAACTCTCAGAGCTTGCTCAAACTCATGTCCATCGAATCAGTGATTTCATCCAACCATCTCATCACCTGTCATCCCTTTCTTCTCCTCCCTTCAATATTTCCCAGCATCAGGGTCTTTTCTAAGGAGTCAGTTCTTGGCATGAGGTGGCCAAAGTATAGGAATTTCAGCTTCGCCATTAGCCCTTCCAATGAATATTCAGTATTGATTTCCTTTCAGATTGACAGGTTTGATCTCTTTGCAGTCCAAGGGACTCTCAAGAGTCTTCTCCAACACCACAGTTCAAAAGCATCAGTTCTTCAGTGCTCAGCTTTCTTTACGGTCCAAATCTCACATCCATACATGACTACTGGAAAAACCATAGTTTTGACCAGACAGAACTTGGTCAGCAAAGTGGTGTCTCTGCTTTTTAAAATTCTCTTTAGGTTGATCATAGCTTTTCTTCCAATACCAAAAGTCTTTTAATTTTATGGCTGTTGTCATCATTTACAGTGATTTTAGAGCCCAAGAAAATAAAGTCTATCACTATTTCCATTGTTTCCCCATCTATTTCCCATAAAATAATGGGACCGGATGCCATGGTCTTTGTTTGTGAATGTTGAGTATTGAGCCAGCTTCCTCACTCTCTTCTTTCACTTTCATCCTGAGTCTCTTCAGTTCCTCCTGACTCCTAAGAGTGTGTCATCTGCATATCTGATGTTAATGATATTTGGCCCTGCAATCTTGTTACAGTTTGTGCTGCATCCAGACTGGCATTTCACATGATGTACTCTGCATATAAGTTAAATAACCAGTGTGAAAATGCAAAGCCTTGTTGTACTCCTCACCCAATTTGGAACCAGCCCATTGTTATATGTCTAGTTCTACCTGTGGCTCCTTGACCTGCATACAGATTTCTCAGGAGGCAGGTAAGTTAGTGTGGAATTCCCATCTCTTTATGAATTTTCCTCAGTTTGCTGTGATATACACAGTCAAAGGCTTTGGGTAGTCAATGAAGCAGAAGTAGATTTTTTCTGGAATTCTCTAGATTTTACTCTGCTTCAACAGATTTTGGTGATTTGACCTCTGGTTCCTCTGCCTTTTCTAAATCTTGAATATCTGGAAGTTCTCAGTTTACATACTGCTGAAGCCTAGCTAGGAGGATTTTGAGCATTACTTTCCTAGCTTGTAAGTTGAGTGCAATTGTACAGTAGTTTGAACATTCTTTGACAATGTATTTCTTTGGGATTGCAATGAAAACTAAGCATGTTTTCCAAATTTGGTAGCATATTGAGTAGAGCACTTTTACAGAATCATTTTTCAGGATTTGAAGTAGCTCAACTGGAATTCCATCACCTCCATTAGCTTTGTTCATAGTGATGCTTCCTAAGGCCCACTTGACTTCACGTTCCAGGATGTCTGGCTCTAGGTGACTGATCACACCATCATGGTTACCTCAGTCATGAAGATCTTTTTTGTATAGTTTCTGTGTATTTTTGCAACCTCTTCTTAATATCTTCTGCTTCCGTTAGGTCCATACCATTTCTGTCCTTTATCGAGCCCATCTTTGCATGAAATGTTCCCTTGATATCTTCTAATTTTCTTGAAGAGATCTCTAGTCTTTCCCATTCTATTATTTTCCTCTATTTTTTGCACTGATCACTGAGGAAGGCTTTCTTATCTCTCCCTGCTATTCTCTGGAGCTCTGCATTCAGATAGATATATCTATCCTTTTATCCTTTGTCTTTCATTTTTCTTCTGTTCTCAGCTACTTGTAAGGCCTTCTCAGACAACCATTTTTCCTTTTTGCATTTCTTCTTCTTTGGGATGACCTTGATCACTACCTCCTCTACAGTGTCATGAACCTCTGTCCATAGTTCTTCAGGCAATCTGTCTATCAGATCTAATCCTTTAATCTATTTGTTATCTATACTGTATAATCCTAAGGGGTTTGATTTAGTTCATACCTGAATAGTTCAGTGGCTTTCCCTACTTTGTTCAATTTAAGTCTGAATTTTTCAGTAAGGAGTTCATGATTTGAGCCACAGTCAGCTGCTGGTCTTGTTTTTGCTACCTGTGTAGAGCTTCTTTATCTTTGGCTGTAAAGAATATAATCAATCTGATATCGGTATTGGACATCTGGTGATGTCCATGTGTAGAGTCTTCTCTTGTGTTGTTGGAAGAGGGTGTTTGCTATGACCAGTGAGTTCTCATGGCAAAACTGTTAGCCTTTGCCCTGTTTCATTTTTGTACTCCAAGGCCAAACTCGCCTGTTACTCCAGGGATCTCTTAACTTCCTACTTGACTTCCAGTCCCCTGTGATGAAGAGGGCATTCTTTTTTGGTGTTACTTCTAGAAGTTCCTATAGATCTTCATACAACTGTTCAACTTCAGCTTCTTTGGCATTAGTGGTTGGGGCATAGACTTGCATTACAGTGATTGTGAATGATTTGACTTGAACAGAGATTATTCTGTCTTTTCTTTTCTTTTTTTTTCTTTTTCTTTTTTTTTTTTTGAGATTGCACCTGAGTACTGCATTTCAGACTCTGGTGGCACTAGCGGTAGAGTATCTGCCCGCCAGTGCAGGAGACATCAGAAACATAGTTTCGATCCCTAATTAGGGAAGATCTCCTGGAGAAGGGAATGGCAACCCATTCAAGATTTCTTTCATAGAGAATCCCATGAACAGAGGAATCTGACAAGCATGGGTCCGTATGGTCACAAAGAGTCAGACACTACAAAAGCAATTTAGCATGCATACAGTGAAGTCTTATACCCTTCAAAGCCAATCATCAAAGCTGTTTCTGGCCTAGAACTCTAAGAGGGCCAACAACTGCAAGTTCACATCTCAGCATTTACGCAATTTTGGAGATATTTTCAAGGTGGATAGAGGATAGAACATGTATTATTCAATAGGATGATAGTTTTATTTACACTCTTAAACATTAAACATATATGGGACCACCATTTTTATTCTTACTGTTGAGCATTCAAATATTAGGAGTGAAGCTACTTTTTTATCCACTTTTGTGTTAGGGTCAATATTTTTTAAAAGTCACATGCAAATGAAATAAAATATGATAAAGGGTCAAGTGAATTTCATTATATATTTAATTTTCCACTGAGAAAAAGTCTCTGGAGTATGTTAGGAGGTTTGAATATGGATCCAAATGTTATGAGCACATGGCCTTGGACCATGAAATAAGGCAAATACATTGAACCTCAATGTTTAGTAACATATATTTAAGGAAATAGATATGCCTTTGAGTATATGGTTGCTGTGAAATATAAATAAATCAATTTTTGACCTACATTGACTCAACAGATTTACATCAGTTTTTTGGTGCTGTCATTTTCATGATTTGATGAAGTTAATAGAAATTTTTGAGTCCTTCTCTTTCACTTCTGATGTTAGAATTCAGAGCCATTTCCCTTTCTATCCCCTCCTAACGACCCAATAAGGGAAGCCAAGTCAACCTAGACTCTTGTGAAATTTAAGACTCTTCTCGTAAAAAAGCAATGAGTTAAATAAACGTTATCACCTGGCCATTTCTATTGTGATCAGAATCCATTTCATTAACTATAACTTCAACTTGCCTTCCTGGCTTAAATGAATATTTATGGACCTTATCAAATGACGAAGTTTTTTCTTTTTTTCTTTTTTGTATTTTCACTCCCTGCACCAACTAGAAGACCAAATGCAGGTATATATTATATTTCAGGCTTATGTATGTATGTGTATATATATATACACTTATGAGGATATATATTTAATATGTATATTCACAGCTAGAATCTTTCTCCTTGGCAATAAAAAAATTTCCTAATACTTACAATGATATAAATAAATTCTAGCAATTCTTTCTGGAGATCTCTTTTGCTATTCCAATTCTGTCTGCCATTTACCCCATGAGTAATGTTGAGTTCAGAGTGGTAACAGGCTTGGTACTGTGTTAGAATAAGGAGAATTTATCTCACCTTGGCAAGGAAGGCTCAATAGAGTGTGCTTCCAATGTTGCTGCTCATACTTGGATAGGCAAACTTTTTCTGTAAAAGATCAGATAGTAACTATCTTATACAATGTGGACTGCATTTGTTCCTGTCTTATATTCTATGCTTGCTTTCACACAACTTTTTAAAAAATGTATATTTCTTACCTCACTGACCACACAAAAACAGGCTTAATTTGGCCATGGGCAAAGGTGATCCATCCATGTATTTCACAACCTCTGAGATAAGGCCAAATCAATAGTTCAGATATCACTCCTTCAAATTTATTCACCATGATATTTTAAGTATTATAACTTGTGTTTTCCTCTAGGTATTTTCCTAGAGCTGTGCCCTAATGGAGAACAGAATTCTAGGAAATTACATGCTATGACTTAGTAAGTTGGTTTATTTTTTTCTTAAAATTTCTTAGTGCCCTTTAAAAACTGTATCAACATGTATTTATAATAAAAATATATCAATTTTAAATGCACAATTTGATTGCTGCTGCTGCTGCTAAGTCATTTCAGTCGTGTCCGACTCTGTGCAACCTGAGACAGCAGCCCACCAGGCTTCCCCGTCCCTGGGATTCTCCAGGCAAGAACACTGGAGTGGGTTGCCATTTCCTTCTCCAATGCATCAAAGTGAAAAGTGAAAGTGAAGTCGCTCAGTCTAGTCTGACTCTTAGCTACCCCATGGACTCCAGCCCACCAAGCTCCTCCATCCGTGGGATTTTCCAGGCAAGAGTACTGGAGTGGGGTGTTTTTTTTTTTTTTTAATATATAAATATATAACAATATAATTATGATGTGAACATTTCCATCACCTCAATGATTTCTTAATCCCCCTTGTTGCTGTCAGTCATCTCTTACCAAACCCCTGGACGCTGACAACTGTGATCTGTTGTTTAAGACTTTATTTTTATCTTTTCTATAATTCATATAAGTAGAACTATGAAACATATACTGTTTTGTGTATGGCTTCTTTAACTCAACAAAATACTTTTGGATTCAATTATGTCATTGCATGTATTGGTAATTCATTCCTTTGTACTGCTGAATAATATTCTATTACATACCCATTTGTTTATTTACAAAAATTTAGTTGACAGATTTTGGAGCAATTTCTATATAATATTCTACTTTATACCATTTGTTTATTTATTTACAAAAATCTAGTTAATAGTTTTTTAGACCATTTCTATTTTTCTGACTATTCCAAATTAAGTTGCTATATAGGATCTTTTATAGACAGATCATTGTGTGGATACATACAATATTCACTATAATAAGCTACAAATTTTCGATCTGTAACATGAATGTGGGTTTTCTTGAGTTTCAGACAATTTCAAAATAACAAAATTTCCCAAAGTCTCCCAGTATTTCTGAAGGTTTATCTAAGAAACTCAGGTCCTCTGATTTTTTTCAAGGTTTTTTCTACTAGAAATATACATTTTAGATATAAAGTCTGATTGAAATAGTCTAGTTCATATGCCAAACCTTTAGGTTAGGGAGGACTGAAAAATAAGGAAGTATGCATGTGTTATATGAGAAGAGTAGTCCAGAAGAAAATTACTGCTTCCTTGCTAGCCTGGGAAATAAAGATATTGGGAAACCAAATACAGAAATAAAAATGCAAAAGTTAGAAAGAAAAGACACAAGTGAGGCAAATTAACTTAAAAATAGAATGCATACACAATTGCAAAGGAGAAAAGGAAAGATAAAAGGAAATTAAAAGTTCCAAAGAATAAAAAGGAGAGATAAGAAAGTCTTTTAAAGTGAACAATGCAAAGAAATAGAGGAAAACAATATAATTGGAAAGACCAGACATCTCTTTAAGAAAATTAGAGACATCAAGGGAATATTTCATGAAAAGACAGACACAATACAGCACAGAAACAGTATGGACATATCAGAAGCAGAAGATATTAAGAAGAGGGGCAAGAATACACAGAAGAACTGTACAAAAAAGATCTTCACGACTAAGATAATCACGATGGTGTGATCACTCACCTAGAGCCAGACATCCTGGAATGTGAAGTCAAGTGGGCTTTAGAAACATCACTATGAACAAAGCTACTGGAGGTGATGGAATTCCAGGTAATTTATTTCAAATCCTAAAAGATGATGCTGTGGATGATGCTGTGAAGTGTTGCACTTAATATGCCAGCAAATTTGGAGACCTCTGTAGTGGTCACAGGACTGGAAAAGGTCAGTTCTCATTCCAATCTCAAAGAAGGGCTATGCTAAAGAATGTTCAAACTATCACACAAGTGTACTCATTTCACATACTAGCAAAGTAATGCTCAAAATTCTTCAGGCTAAATGTGAACCAAAACCTCAAGATGTTTAAGCTAGAATTTGAAAAGGCAGAGGAAACAGATATCAAATGGCCAACATCTATTCAATGATCAAAAAACCTAGAGAATTCTGGATAAACATCTATTTCTGCCTCCTTGACTATGCTAAAGTCTTTGTGTAGATTACAACAAACTGTGGGAAAATTCTTAAAAAGATGGGAAGAGCAGGTTACCTTATCTGCCTCCTGCAAAATGTTTATGCAGGTCAAGAACCAGCAGTTAGAACTGGACAAGGAACAACATACTGGTTCCAAATTGGAAAAAGAGTACATCAAGGCTGGATATTGTCACCGTGCTTAATTAACTTATATACAGAGTACATCATACAAAATGTAGGATGGATATAGCACAAGCTGGAATCAAGATTGCCAGGAGAAATATCAATAACCTCAGGTATACAGATGAGACCACCCTTATGGAAGAAAGTGAAGAGGAATTAAAGAGCCTCTTGATGAAAGTGGAAGAAGAGAGTGAATAAGGTGGCTTAAAGCTCAACATTCATAAAAAAGATTGTGGCATCTGGTCCCATCACTTCATGGGAAATAATGGAGAAACAATGGAACCAGTGAGAGACTTTATTTTGGGAGGCTCCAAAATCACTGCAGATGGTGACTGCAGTCATGAAATTAAAAGATGCTTGCACCTTGGAAGTAAAGTAATGATAAACCTAGCCAATGTATTAAAAAGCACAGATATTACTTTGCCTACAGAGGTCTGTATAGTCAAAGCTATGTTTTTTCCAGTAGCCATGTTTGGATGTGAGAGTTGGACCATAAGGAAGGCTGAATGCTGAAGAATTAATGCTTATGAATTATGGTGTTGGAGAAGACACTTGAGAGTCCCTTTTACAGCAAGGAAATCAAACCAGTCAATCCAAAAGGAAATCAGTCCTGAATATTCACTGGAAGGACAGATGCTGAAGTTGAAGCTCAAATAGTTTGGCCACTTGATGTGAAGAACTGACTCCTTAGAAAAGACCCTGATTCTGGGAAAGATTGAGGCAGGATGAGAAGGGTATTACAGAGGATGAGGTGGTTGGATGGCATCACTTACTCAATGGGCATGAGTTTGAGCAAATGCCAGGAGATGGTGAAGGAAAGGGAAACCTGGAGTGCTGCAGGCCATGGGGTCACAAAGAGCCAAACACAACTGAGCCAATGAAAAACAACACCACAGTGGGAAAAAACAGCTGTCAACAACACTCTAAAAACCAAAGATTATACAAAGTACATATATATGTGTGTGTGTGTGTGTATGTAGATATGCATATATATATTTTTATAGATACACACACTAGTTGAACTTAATTTATTAATTCTGGTTTTGTTCAAGTGTTGAAACATTAGAACTAAAAGTAAAAACATAATAACAAAATGTTTCAAACTGATACTTAAAAGATTTCAATAAACATAGTAGATAAGATAAGGTAAGAGAAAATAAAACTGATAAACTCTAACTCTTTTATGGCATCATGGAAAGGGAAAAAGTATATTGTCTGAGTGTGCACATAAATAGTGTCTGTCAACCATTGTTCTACTTGGAATTATCTGTGAAGCTACAAAAGATGCCCATGTCTAAGATACAGCACATATTATTTTAATCAGAATCTCTGGGAATAGGATCTTGGAGATTTTTACATGCAGCCAAGGTTGAAATCCACTGAAAAAATTAAAAAAAAAAAAAAAACACAAAAAAAAACAAAGAGGAGATTGTGAGGGAGTCTGAATAAAGATGACAATCACTGTAAAGTTCCCTTTCTGCATACTCAGCTTCTTTTTGAATGGGCTGTTTCCATAACAATGAAACTATGAATCTAGTATTTTTTCTGTTCATATGCACTTATTTTTAAAGAAGAACAAAGAGTAAGATTATCCCTTTTAGAACTGTAGTTGGAATGACTTGATTCATATATCTTGAACTTAGGAACAAATAATCACTGTAGCTAAGGAGAGTAAAACACTATGATTTGACCAACTTGCTTTACCCATTTAATCTTGTTTTGTGGCGGGGGAACCTGGTGGGCTACCATCTATGGGGTCACACAGAGTAGGACACGACTGAAGTGACTTAGCAGCAGCAGCAGTGGCAAAAAAATGATACAGACAAAAATGAAAATGTAACAAGTAAGCCTAACTACAACAGCACAAAGTTAGAGGTTGCTAAGCGGGCAAAGTATATTCTATTCCAATAAATATCAATATTATTTAGATGATAAAGGAAACTAAATCTAAGAGTAATATCTAAAAATAAGTTATGTAATTATAAGGAATAAAACAAAACCGACAAAAAATTCAAACAATAAGGAGATAGAGAAATTTTTAAAGATTAAATATGAACATATTTAAGATAGTAGCAAGTATACAATTTTAATGCTCAATATCTTAAAGTGGGACATTGATAAATATCATAATTTGTAAAAAGAGTTCAAGAATTTGGATGCATTAAACAAAATAACATCACTACTTTTCAATCAAAATCTGTAGGGACAAATTTTAAAAAATCATAAATATTAAATAAAAGGTATCAGCATACCTATATCAAGAGTAAATTTAAAAAAATGCACACACATATATATATATATATATATATATATATATACATGTGCATAAGTTTGAATAACACATTTGCTGATTATTATGTTTGGCTTTGTAACACTTTCTTCAGCTAAATTGGTATGATTTAGCTTGATTTTTGGAGAAGGCAATGGCACCTCATTCCATTACTCTTGCCTGGAAAATCCCATGGACGGAGGATCCTGGTAGGCTGCAGCCCATGCGGTCTCTAAGAGTCGGACACGACTGAGCGACTTCACTTTCACTTTTCACTTTCATGCATTGGAGAAGGAAATGGCAACCCACTCCAGTGTTCTTGCCTGGAGAATCCCAGGGATGGGGGAGCCTGGTGGGCTGCTGTCTCTGGGGTCGCACAGAGTCGGACACCACTGAAGGGACTTAGCAGTAGCAGCAGCAGCAGCTCGATTTTGCCTGGAGAACAATTGCATCAGTAGGTTTAGGAGCACCAATTGAACAGAGGTTAACAGTATTGTGAAATATCATATATTTTAAATGTATGGATATGGATATCTGAGCAAAAGGAACTCCAGTGAATTACAGAGCCTGAAGAGGATGTGAGGAAAGATGCAATTGTATTACAATTACAATTTTGAGGAATTCATGATTAAGATCTTGCTCTAACATTTTTAGTAAAGCCGAAATAGTAATCTGTAATAAAAGATTTTTGGACAATTTAAAAGGAACATGACAGGCAATCACTCAAAATGCAACAAGAGAATATCTGCATCTTGAGGACTATACAGAATAATTATTTTAAAGGGCCCAAATATCCACCTAATAATTGCAGTGGTTTAAAAGAAGAAAACTTTGAGTCATTCTTTTGTATGGGATTTATTAATGGACAATTAAATAACAGGGATTATTATTTCATTTTGTTGCATTATGAAGAAAAATCACAAATGGACTTTGTGTGTATATATGCAGATACCTGAGCATTTAGAGAGACATAAGAGATAAGAGGATGTTGAGTGGCAAGTATTGCTTGAAAGAAAATCAGTTATATAGGAGGAGAGAAAATAGGCCATAGGTTTAACTTGTAGCATAGGAGTTTCAGTGGAGATCCATAGGACATTGCGGAGAGAATCTAATATTGGAAGAAGAGAATGTCAAAAGAAGAAGAAATAGGATAAACTGTGGAATGATTTCATTATTTCAGTCAAAAGGATTCTCACTTTAAGAAAATGTCAGTTTTAATGAAATAAAAGATTTCTAACATTCATTGATGTAAGCAGTGATGGAAGCAGGGACATGTTCTAAGAAATGTTAGAAAAGTACGTACACACAAACATATAGAAAATTCTATAAAAAGGAAAACAATGGTTAGTATGTATAGCAGGGATGAGTTGAGTTTTGTGAATGTAAGTAACTTTATTTTTTCTTCACAAGTATATTTCTTTACTAGATCTTGGTGGTCACCAATATCTAGAAAAATACTAAAGATTAGCTATTCTGTTACATTTTTCTACTAGGTTAAAATAAACCCCAAATCTCCCATACCTTTAGACATATATTACCAAGCAAGCACTGGAGAAGGCAATGGCACCCCACTCCAGTACTCTTGCCTGGAAAATCCCATGGACAGAGGAGCCTGGTGGGCTGCAGTCCGTGGGGTCATTAAGAGTCAGAAACGACTGAGTGACTTCACTTTCACTTTTCACTTTCATGCATTGGAGAAGGAAATGGCAACACACTCCAGTGTTCTTGCCTGGAGAATCCCAAGGATGGGGGAGCCTGGTGGGCTGCTGTCTATGTTCACAGAGAGTCGGACACGACTGAAGCGACTTAGCAGCAGCAGCAGCAACAAACAAGCACAAAACTGTGCTGTGATTATTTTCTATGTACTTGGAGAATATCTTTTTCTCTGTGAGTCCTTTAGAGTATTCTGGAGAAAGAAAAAAAGTATATAAAACCAGAATCCTTCAAGCCATTTTACTGAAGGTGAATCACCATATTGATTGTAGGCATAGGGTTTAGTTTAGCATCTTTTCTAGATCAGACATTTAGGGACCAAACTGAAAGAACTACTCTTTAAGGCTAACCACTGAAGCTGTTTTTCATTAATGAAAGCCCATTTTTATTTTATAACATCTTATTTCATAAATTAGTAAGTCAGTGGAGCTGGCCATAAATAAGATAGATGAAGCACTCCAGTAGCCACCTCCAAGAAAGTGACTTTTTAATTAAATGCTAGCTGACCACCATTGGAGTATATATTTCTGAACTCAGCAAATATTTTGTCTAGGCTGTAGATCAAATTAACATGTAATGTTACATTATGCTGAAGAATTCTAAACTACTGACACTAACATTCAGTCTAACTAGATTACTACTTGGTGCAATTGACTTGTTGCTTCTCTTACTGACAATTCAAATTGATATCTGTAATATATCATATCACATTTTAGTCACACTTTTCAAGTCTACCTGTATAAATTTCTCCTTGCAAAGAAACCTCAGGAGTGAGAAGCCTTGTACTAGAACCAGATTAATATAAGTTCATCTAATTGTTGTTTAGTTGCTAAGCTACATCTGACTCTTTTTTGTGACCCATGGATTGTAGCCTGCTGGGCTCCTCTGTTCATTGGGATTTCCCTGGCAAGAATACTGAAATGGGTTGTCATTTCCCTGTCCAGGGAATCTTTCCAATCCAGGGATTGAACCTGTATCTCCTGCTTGGCAGGGAGATTCTTGACCGTTGAGCCCACCAGGGAAAGCTACATTTGTCTAGTATTCTGTTTAATCACCCATACAAGCTAGGTGATCTGAAACTTGGCGTCTCTATCTTCTCTTACCATCACTACAGATAAATTATCCAAATAAAAATTTATTTTAGAAAATAATGTAGAATGTGATAACCACTCTATTTACAATCTTTTCAAAAGCTTTCCATTCTGAAAGTCAGTATTAATCATAAAGTTTTCTGCCTAGGATGAGTTCTGAAATTTAAACTCTTTACAATTCCCTCATCTTCAGCTGCAAAATCTGCAAGCTTAATATATAGACTCTTTTCTTTAAAAATGTTAAAAAATAACAATGTTGATTAAAAGTGAAAGTTTCAACTGTTTCTAAAGTTTAATTTTTATTTATGCATGTGTCTCTTTCAATTCACTCCACCAAAATTAGTATTTATACTTTGTGATTTCAGTTTTCTGTCTTCAAAGATGTATGTTTTTTGTGATCTTGAAGCAGAATTGCTCTTACTTTTAGTGGGTTTTGAAAGAAATTTCATTAAGGAAACTTTTGGAGGTTTATTTATTTTGTCATGATCGGTTGAGTCATAATTTAAAACATCAACTTTTCTTTTACTTAAATATTTTATTTTGCTCATATTTATTAAGAAGTATTAATTTTCTTTCCAGAGACGTCTTATCACTGAACTGATTAAGATTTAAAACTTAAAAAACAAAAAAGATTTCATACATAATTTGAAATTCATCTACTTTTTAATAAATGTTTTTCTAGAAAGTGTGTGTTGTTCACATATATTCACACCTCCTTGAAATACATTGATTATATATATATTTGAGCCCATTATACTTAATAACCAGGATACACTGCATTTAGATCATGAGCTTTAAAGACAGTAGATTTAAAATTTTAAATTCTTTATTGTAGGTTCCTATACTTACAGATATAAAGATTTTTTGCCACAAAGTAAAAAGCAGTATAATAGGGATCTGTGTGTATTTTGTGCTTGATCTATTGCCATGTTTAAAAACTTGGAGATTTCAATATATGTGCTGTGATGAGATTTTTATTGGAGAGGGAGGCATTTAGATGTTTGATTAAATGGTTATTCAATGTCTTGATGTTAAAATGTTTCATGGGGTTAATTAGTTTTCCAGGAAATTATCAGCAAATAGAAATATTTAACTTTATTAGACCAATTATATTATATTGTATGTGGATCAAAATAAAGCAGAAGTCCAAAGCACAGATAACAATGTGTTACTGAGAAGAAAAGTTGATGAAAATTATTTCTACTTCACTTAAAATGGCAGTTATAGGCATGTAACTCTCATGTCTAGGCTGATTCAATTTTACACTAAAATCTCTCCTTAATAGTTTCTCAGGTGATAATGTTTATTACTTTGCAGTTGAGTTATCCACTGGGTTTATTCTCTGCCTTAAAAATGAGCAGATGTAATAACAGCAAACCTCTAGGTAATAATGAAAAAGTTTTAATATGAGAAAATTATATTTTACATTTTCTAGCTTTTAAAAATGATTTGACTTTCACAATAAAAGTATGAGGGGCAGGGTGGTTTAAGATGGCAAAGAAGAAATATCCTGGACTCACTTTTATGAAGACACCAAAATTACAGCTACACATGAAACAACTCTCTCTGAGAACTGAGAACTAGCAGAACAGCTACTTCATAGTGAAGGATAAAAGAAACCCATCAGAATGGGTAGGAGAGAAAGGGACACAGTCTTTCCCAAAACCCCACGCACAGTGTGGTAACCCCTAAGCAGAGAGATATAACAAAAATGGAACTTATCCATGAGGAGTGAGAGATTTGCAGGCCAATTCTTGCTGATCATGCACCCCAATTCTTATCCCAATATTTATTCAATTATTTATATGAATTATTTATGGATTCATGTATATTTTTGTAATCTGTAAATTATAATCCAATACTGTTATTACTACTGCTACACAAATTGTTCTGTGGCCATAGAGAACTCTCTCAGTTTATCCTTATTTCCCTTTGATATGTCCCTTTTCATTTTACTTTGAGAGCACTTCCTTTCTTTCTAGAACTATCAGATGATCAGGATTGATCTTGTATGTTTTCTGTCCAATTCCTAAAACCAGAGCCCTGATTGCTTTTTTTATAGAATGGTATTTAGAAACCACGTTATATTATTTGGGTGTGTTCATTGAGGCTGTGTCATCACTCTTTCTAGACCTATTCAGTAGACAAAGACAGGAAAGCCATGTTTATGTAATAAATATGTATACTGACATATTTGTAATTAGTTTTCATTTATCTGTGTGTATATTTAATATAACATATGTGTATATACATATTTACACACATTTTTAAACCTATGGACAAAAATAGTTACAAAAACCATTTTTAATGTCTTTGCTAATTGTAACGTGTCCATTCTGGTTGTATTTTCATTAATTTAATATTCACAGTGTGGTTTATATTTTCATGGTTTTTGCTACACAGTGTAAGATATTGTGAATCTTTATGTGTGATGGCTATTTTTTTATATCTTAGACACTTCTGAGCTTTTTGAGGATAGTAGATTCAATTAATTTACTTGGAATAGGTTGATCTTTGTTAGTATTATTATTTTTTATACTTTTAGGTCTATTCAGTGTGGTCCTCCTTTTAAAGTTCATTATTCCCTACTACCTAGATAAAACCTTCTTAAGTATTCTACCCAGTGTTCCATGAATTAAGAGATTTCCCAGCCTGGATGGTGAGAATAGATGCAGCCCTGTTTGAGCACTGGGCATTATTTATTTTAATTCTTTGAATGCTCATTTGCAAAAAGCTAAATGAACAATGAGGGGAAAAATATATGCATACATTTATGATTGCAACTTAACAGCATGGATCAATTATTTAAAGAAGACAGACAACTGTGGTATAAATAACTTGTTTGCTCCTAGTCAATGACCTTGCCTTTTGTTTTTAATATAGTCAACTTTGACATTGCCTTGAACCCTGGATCCCTACTGAGCTGCATCATGTTGGCAATTTTACCCCCTGCATCCAAACTCAAGGGGAACAGCACAAGTTTTCAATAGACTAATCAAAGTCACTTCCATGCTCTCTAGGAGAGCAAATTAAGTTGATCATTTTCATTGCTCATATGCAAATGCTGTTGCACTAAAAATCCAAAATACACAATGCATAGGTTGTATTCAATGTCAGCATTTTAATATATTCTTATAGAACAACCCACACATTGCTTTTAAATTTACACATAATTATAGAGAATTATATGTTAAATTTTAGTGTAGTACTATTAAGTAAAAGAGTTATGTTAAGTAACTATAGACAGGTTTTGGCATTTTAAAATGCTATTGGATATTTTAAATAGTCTATATTTTTATAAGATTTACAAGCATATAAAGTGGGAGAGACAATGGAAAAACGTAATATTAAATGTAAATATTACCATTGCAATTATTTTCAATTCATGTCTCTTTAGTATCCAAGTAAAGCAGACACATTTGTGTGATATGAAGTTAATGTTATAAATAATGCATATCAACATTACTATACATTACGGTTACAGTTTATAAGACCTTTACAATAAAAGTAGAACCTCTTTGAATGAAGGAGACTTAAACATAAACATGCATATCTTGCAAAAATTCATGAAAGGAAAGGAAACATCATACTTAAAATTTCATTTGAAATATCTCCAATATGAGAAAAAAGAGTGGTTAGTTGTTTAAATTTCATTTTGATCCAGTGCATAAGAAATCTCTCACAAAGGTAGCTATAGTTAAAATATGAACACAATTACTTCCTTGGTATGATACAAACTGTACTTACTTTCTAAAAGAAAAAGTAAATAAATCATATTAATAAGCCATATTATTTCCTCTGAAGGAATTATCTCCCATATTAGCATTCATTTTTTCTTAAAATGTAAATAAGAAATAACATTTCATAAAATGCAAAAATATTGTTTTCTTAAAATGTAAATTTTCTTAATATTATTTGTATTTAAGGACCTACAAAAAGAAGGCCACACCAGTGGCCTGGCCATGTCACAAACCTAAACTGAAGTCAGCCTGCACTTAAGAGAAATGCTTCACTGTCAAGAAAACAGCCTACACTAAATGTAGGAAAATTTGGGTGCAAGAAGGTGCTCATGTCCCTAAATGAGTAATTCTGTGGCCTAAGTCACCAGTTAAAATACCATCTTTAGCTAAAGACAAAAAAGGGAAGGTTGTAGGAGAGGCCAGTTGTTGACAGTGTTCCAGGAAAAGTAAGCTAAACAAGGATTAGGTTTGTAATGGAGATTTAAGTCTGTGCATTCTCTGTTGATTAGATTCTCTTGTGATTTAGAATTATTTTTCTCTTCCTGGTACAGAGAGAAAGACACCCTTAGCAATGGACATATCTTCTATAAATGTTAATTTCTCTTACAAAAGGACAAATTTCTCCTCTATTTTCAGAGCTCCTCCAATGTCTACTGTTTCTCGAAACAGTTCAAAATAATCTTTAAGCCAAAGAGGTATATTTCAGGATGGGACATCCTGCTATCCTTCACAGTATTAACGTTTATGTAAATTTGGCTAATGCCCTAAAATGCTTGGAGAGTAATGGGCAGGGTTGAAAAGAGTCAGTTAAAGTGAAAATTGCTATTTTATGCTTATTTATTTATTTCTTTTTATTTTGTATTGGTATATAACCAATTAACAATATTGTGATAAATAGACATTTCTCCAAAGAAGACATACAGATGGCTAACAAACACATGAAAGATGCTCAACATCACTCATTAGTAGAGAAATGCAAATCAAAACCACAATGAGGTATCACTTCATACCAGTCAGAATGTCTGCGATCCAAAAATCTGCAAGCAATAAATGCTGGAGAGGGTGTGGAGAAAAGGGAACCCTACTACACTGTTGGTGGGAATGCAAGCTAGTACAGCCACTACGGAGAACAGTTTGGAGATTCCTTAAAAAACTGCAAATAGAACTGCCTTATGACCCAGCAATCCCACTTCTGGGCATACACACAGAGGAAACCAGAATTGAAAGAGACACATGTACCCCAATGTTCATCGCAGCACTGTTTATAATAGCCAGGACATGGAAACAACCTAGATGTCCATCAGCAGGTGAATGGATAAGAAAACAGTGGTACATATACACAATGGAGTATTACTCAGCCGTCAAAAAGAATACATTTGAATCAGTTCTGATGAGATGGATGAAACTGGAGCCTATTATACCGAGTGAAGTAAGCCAGAAAGAAAAACACCAATACAGAATACTAACACATATATATGGAATTTAGGAAGATGACAATGATGACCCTGTATGCAAGACAGCAGAAAAGACACAGATGGGTATAGCGGACTTCTGGACTCAGAGGGAGAGGGACAGGGTGAGATGATTTGGGAGAATGGCATTGAAACATGCATACTATCATGTAAGAATCAAATCGTCAGTCTATGTCTGATGCAGGATACAGGATGCTTGGGGCTGGTGCACTGGGATGACCCAGAGAGACGGTATGGGGACGGCATGTACACCCGTGGTGGATTCATGTCAATGTATGGCAAAACCAATACAGTATTGTAAAATAAAGTAAAAATAAAAAATTTAAAAAATAAATAAATAAAATATCATCCAATTAAAAAACAACAACAACAACAACAATATTTTGATAATTTCAGGTGAACAGCAAAGGGACTTAGCCATATCTATACAAGTATCCATTCTTCCCAAAACCTCCCTTTCATCCAGGCTGCTACATAACATTGAGCAGATTTCCATGTGCTGTACGGTGGTCCTTACTGGTTATTCACTTTAAATATAGCAGCATGTACCTGACCTTCCCCAAATCCCTAAATGTACCTTCCCCTTGGCAACCATAAGTTCATTTCCTGTTTTGTTACATTCATCTGTATCCTCTCTTTGAGATTCCACATATAAGAGATGTCATATAATATTTCTCCTTCTCTGTCTGAAACTGTATAGGTCCATTCATGTTGCTGTAAGTAGCACTATTTAAGAGAATTGCTATTTTTTTAATAGGTTCATATATGCTTATTAACTGGTTAGTGCCAGTTTGAATAGTTCTGTGAACTTATTGACTTATTCCCATGCCAATAACCAAAATTATTTACTTTCACTTAATGATCAACTATTGACTGAAAGACTAATCCATGTATTATGTTAGGCAGTTACCAACAGCATGCCGATTTCTCTATAGAGTTAATGTTTTCTGTATGTGTAGCATAGTTCAATATGCAAGATTCAGCTATATGTTTTCTTTTCACCTTAAAATATGTTTAATTTTTATTTAAATATATTTAAAAGCACATTTATTTTTCTAACAATAATTGCTTGACAAAAAAGCATACAATGGCTTTCCTGGTGGCTCAGGTGGTAAAAACTCTGCCTGCAATACAGCAGACCTGGGTAGAGTCAGATAAGACTGAGCGACTTTCACTTTCAAAGTATATAAAATATTAAATGTTGAAATGGAATATATAGTGTTTTGGTAGTGGTAGTTTAGGGCTCAGTCATGTCCAACCCTTGCAACCCCATGGCTCCTCTTTTCATGGAATTCTCCAGGCAAAAATAATGAAATGGTTTGTCATTTCCTCCTCCAAAGGATCTTCCTAACCAAAGGACGGAACCCAGGTCCCTGCACTGCAGATGGTCTCCTGTATTCTTTACTGAGCCACCAGGGAAACCCTACTTTTTATTTGGGTTGTAAAAACTAGGTTGTCCCAATATATTCTTCAGAGATAAGCTTTGGTTTTTTATTGCAATATATCAATTTATTTTTCTATTCAATCCAGAACAATTTCACAATCAAATGTGAAAGACTTGAACATAAGACCTTAAACTATATTTCAGGAAGCATTATCAGGGCTCTTCCCTCCATTGAAGTTTATTGAAAAAGATCTTTACTGTTCTGGACTTTTTGGCTGTTTTCTTGGCTGTTTTTAATTTCTGTTTCACAGTGGGCTTTTAACATATTAAAGCTCACTCTATGAAGTGAGTTTAAGAATATATTCTTCAAACATTCCTAAATTCTATCTATAATCCAGCTTTTCATTTTCAAGATCTTTGGTAATCAAATACCTCAATAAATTTAATGAATCCATAGACCTCTCTGAGTTCTCCAGTAGATCTGTCTCCACACCCTTTGGAAGAAAAAGAACAAAATCTAGAAAGAAAATCAACAATTCTGGAAAACATTTACTAAGTGTCCTCTTTATAAAACATCAACTAGATTTTGATATTTTGAATAGTAAGCGTTTCCACACCTGAACCATTGCTTGTATTCAGTAAGCATCTAAATAATGTGCATTTGCCTTGTGAATCCAACATGCTACTCTATAGCTGAAACAGAGATAAACGTTTTATCCTCAATGTCTCAATGGTACACAGTGTCATGAGTTTCATTTCACTTTGAATGACTTCTAATAGTGTATATGCCTTCATCTGTAGATGCCTCCATCTTTGACGTCCTAACTAAAATAAAGCCCAAATCTTCTTTAATGTCTTGCCCTTGTGGGATCTGACAACTCTTTATCACAGATTGAATTTCCTTCACTGTCATTCCTGGCTATTTTCCTTGGTTTCTGTGATAAAATGTAATTTAGCAGGTGATGGTTCAGATGCTCTACTCCAAGAGTGGCTGGGGCATTTCTCCCTGGCAGCTGTGGGTCCCTGAATAATCATTCTAGTCTATAAAGCACAGAGACAAATCAGTCAGAGGCCCTCAAAAGGAGACCACTATTCCAGTTCCACAGACCATTTTATCAGCACTAGGGGTGCTGGTCTTCAGAGTCCTCACCGCAGTGCATAGGTGGGAGGCATCTCAGGGAAATCAGTTCTCCTGGCCTTGAACTTTGACTTCCTCCCTTCCAGACAGGCCTACTCTGCTCTTGGTGTAGGTTCTGGGTTGCCTGATCATCCACTTTGAACTTTGGCTACATGGGACAGCCCAGTACATCCAATTATCAGAAGGACACTGACACCTCTCCTCCTTGTTTTGCTTTCATTGGTATCACTAGCTATAATCTCATATCTTCTATTAAAATCTAGCATATCAAATATGTAGAAGTCTTCTTACATAAATACCTCTTTAACCTGCAAGTTGGCTGTCTCTTTTATTTCACTGTAGTACGATATATCAGAGTAAGTCTGTACAATTATAGGTATATTGTATTTCTTAAGGGATATTTTTAGTAACCTGAAGACTAAGAGTAGTCTTCTGTATCTCTCTTGTCCATCGTTCTCTGTCTTCCTCTGTTTATTCTTGTCTTCTTTCTTGGAATATTATAGAATTTAGAACTCTATCTAAAGTCTAAAACTTGTCTAAACAAAATTTCTCCAAGTTCTTCAATGGGTATGTTATTTTCAGTATTTATTTTAAATTATTATTTAAAATCTTGGCAGGGCCTGAAAATTTGCCTTTGCTTACTTTGCCTTTGCCCATTGCCTTTGCCAATCATATATAACTGTGTTTAGGTACTTAATTAACATAGCTAATTTAAATTATTGTCTTTAATTTTGATTGATAGGTAGATAGACAATGGATATAAAAAAGTGAAGTTCAAATCAGAACATATTTTTCTGCTGTTTCAATCCATAGTTCTTTAAAACATCCTCAAACACTTTTAATTGTATATTTCCTAAACATCGGGAGCTTTTATTTAAATTTAACTTTGTTATGTTGCATAGGATGTATTTGTCAGGAGAAAAAATGTAAGTATAATTGGAAATAATAAATCAAGTAGACTCATGCAGCCAGGAGACAACCACCTCTGTGTATAACCTATGAGAAGATCCATATGACAATAAATATCTACAACTTTGCAAAACTGAAATGATCATAAAAAACATGTATTAGGAAAATTCAAAGGTGATTTTTATTCAAATATTTTTGCACAATTACATGTGGCTTTTGATCTTCAGCATTGTGGAAAAATGCTATCAAATTTCAAAAGTTAGGTAAAATTTCCTTTGTTCACTCAAGCTATGTCTTGAAGCATCTTAGATTAACAAGACGCTTATTGTGTATTTTCTGGTTTAAACTGTTGAAATGACATGTCTTGAATTTTAATTTTTGGCTTTCCATAAATTTCTGCATTGTTTCAGTTTAGAATATTCTTTTTAGAAAGATAATGTCCATCCTCAAGGAAATTAAATCTATATCTTCTTTAAAGATTCAGTAGGGAGTAGTTGTTTTGTAAAATGGCACATCTTATTAATGTATTTTTCTCATGGAAATAGTGACATGTGTCTCAATGGCCACACTTGAGTTCCCTGCTGCTATTATAAATGACTGTGAAGCCATTTCCCTGGTGGAAATAGCTCTAGGATTGACATTTCATTTTAATGAAAGGAGCTGGTGTTCCTCCAAATGCAACAAAACTAAAAGCCTTCCATCTATTCTCCACATATATTAAGGATCTTAAGGGAATAGGAACTGAAACACAGCTTGTGCTGGAGAATTCCTTTTCTAATTGTAGCGTTTTGTACCAATCATATATAACTGTCTAGGTACCTAATGGCTTTCATACCTAATACGAAAGATTGAAAGTAATGTTGAATTTTTTAAGTAAAGCATTTAGTTGAAACTAATATTTTTCTAAAGATATAATGAATCCTACTCTGACTGATGTTAGACAAAGTATATTTTATGGACAATTAATTTGCTGATAAGTTAAGAAAAATATATTTCTCCCCAATCAGGACTTTGTTTCCTGATTTGATCTTATAAGCTTGCATTCAAAATTAACTCTTAATCAATTATTCATATACTGTACTAAGCATAAATTAATCTATCTTCTTCCATTTTACAGAGGCTTATGCTGCTTTATAAATGTATTTCACTTGTAATGGTGAAATGAGAAGGTAGACACATTTTTTTTTTCTGATTGCCAGGAATTGAAATCTTCACAGTTTAAAAACCTGAATTTATTTTCTTACTCTTAGCAGTCACATGATGAAATAAAGTAACTTGCTGTCATACTTTATCCAGTAGGACTCATTAGTTTTTTCCGTATGTCAATCAGTGATTTTGCCAATGTATTAAAAATATTTATGTGTTCATTCTTCCTTTTAATCAAGTTATTGCATGTTTAAATGACTAAGCACTATATAAAATAACCCATATAAAAACTGAGCTTTAAAAGTTCTATTGTTAGTTAATGTTTTTATCAGTTCTGTTCTCATAATGCATAGTCAAAAGTATATATGAAAAGGATAACTAAGTGAGTGTCTAAACATTTGATAACATTCATCTGTTAAGGCATTTCATCAAACTTACCAGATATCTTCTCCTTTTAAACTCTGTAAGTTCTTTATTAAAATGATGGAAAATTGAAACAGATCCATGTAATAAATAGTTCATTTTAATTACCTCTTATTTTAAGTCTATGTATTTTAAAATAAAAATGACTGTATTTATAACATTTTGAAATAAAGTTATTAACAAACAACTATTGATCGATTTTCCTGGTTAAATGGAATTTCTCCAGAAAGGTTAAAACATTTATAAAAGTTAAAATTGATAATGATTTTTGTATGGTGATATTCAGTTCAGTTATGCAATTGCATGCAATCTAACTTAGTACCTGATTTTTGCTGCTTTTACTTGATTCTCAGTTTCCTATCGTGTACATGCCTCAAAGAATTGACACAAAATTTTCTTTCTAATTAGTTCTTGGTGTAAAAATTCCAACTACTCATCTGTTTTCTTGGACAGACTAAACTCTATAAAAACATGGAGAATTAAAAGATTTTATTACTTTGTTAAGTATACAAATATTTAACGCCAGATATAAAAGAATAACCTTGCTCTCTTCATCTCATTATATAATTTACAAGGTAGAGTAAGTATTTTTTCCAAAAATTGCCATATTCTATTTTAAAGTTAGATCAACTTCTAATATTTTACCCTTTGAGTTTTCATTGTCACATCTTTGAGTGTTTCTTTTATATGAGATTTTGACTGGCATCAGTTTCTCTGAAATATCTTTATCATTTTTGTTGCCATCATCTTTATTGAATAAATTCACCTTCTCTAAAGTTGCCTGACTCCAGTCTCTAGGACAGTTGTAGTATCAACATTCCCATGGTTGTATTTCTTCTATAACTCCATTTACCTTATATTTGAATGGCACTTCCAGTGTTGGCTCTTCTTTGCTGAAATTTTATCGGTTGGCCACTTTCTTCTTTTAGTTATCTATTTTTGTAAAAGGTCACTTGGGTTTATCACTGGGACACCAAAAGGCAACACAATTTCATGTTTTATGTCTTTGTTGAACTGAGCAAAAGATAGGCAATGGTCAATTGCCATCCAGCTCTGAATTGCACAACTGCCAGTGATCACTTATGAAGTGATGCCTGCCTTGGAGAACTAGCTGTGAAATGTGTGCTTTATGCAACTGAGTACAGTTAAGACACTTAGATAACAATTTTGGACCATATTTTTGAGGAAGGAATAATTTTAACGAACAAATTTGGGCCATATTTGGTAAGGAGTGGTTTTAATTAACATTGAGAAGTAGAATTTAGGAACATCAAGACCATGAAAAATGAGAATTGGTTGTACATAATTTCTGATGGAAACAATTTCAAAAACCGAAATATGCATTATTTTTGTGTTCTGTGTGTTTGCACTGAAGAATGACTCCGTTACACAATAGCAAAATATATCCTATTCCCTCTATTTAATCAAAAAGAGGTTTTATAGGTGGTTTAATATTCCTCCATGTCTCTAATCCTGTCCATTCTTAATGAGTTATTGTATGCATTTCAAATGTTTGACAGACATAGAGCCTTAGCTATCAAGGAAAAGTGATTTTATAGTAATCTTTTCAGTTTTCCTTACATATATTTGAAATCTGTGCTGATTTTTGCTTCTGTTCAGTTCAGTTCAGTTGCTCAGTCATGTCCAACTCTTTGCGACCCCATGAATCGCAGCACGCCAGGCTTTCCTGTCCATCATCAACTCCCAGAGTTCACTCAGACTCACGTCCATCAAGTCCGTGATGCCATCCAGCCATCTCATCCTCTGTCATCCCCTTCTCCTCCTGCCTCCAATCCCTCCAAGCATCAGAGTCTTTTCCAATAAGTCAACTCTTCCCATGAGGTGGCCAAAGTACTGCAGTTTCAGCCTTAGCATCATTCCTTCCAAAAGAAATCCCAGGGCTGAACTCCTTCAGAATGGACTGGTTGGATCTCCTTGCAGTCCAAGGCACTCTAAAGAGTCTTCTCCAACACCACAGTTCAAAAGCATCAGTTCTTCGGCGCTCAGCTTTCTTCACAGTCCAACTCTCACATCCATAGCCTTGACTAGACAGACCTTTTTTGGCAAAATAATGTCTCTGCTTCTCAATATGCTGTCTAGGTTGGTCATAACTTTTCTTCCAAGGGATAGCGTCTTTTAATTTCATGGCTGCAGTCACAATCTGCAGTGATTTTGGAGCCCCCCAAAATAAAAAGTCTGACACTGTTTCCACTGTTTCCCTATCTATTTCCCATGAAGTGATGGGACCAGATGCCATGATCTTTCTTTTCTGGATGTTGAGCTCTAAGTCAACTTTTTCACTCTCCACTTTCACTTTCATCAAGAGGCTTTTAGCTCCTCTTCACTTTCTGCCGTAAGGTTGGTGTTATCTGCATATCTGAGGTTATTGATATTTCTCCTGGGAATCTTGATTCCAGCTTGTGCTTCTTGCAGCCCAGCATTTCTCATGATGTACTCTGCATATAAGTTAAATAATCAGGGTGACAGTATACAGCCTTAACGTACTCCTTTTCCTATTTGGAACCAGTCTGTGTTCCATGTCGAGTTCTAACTGTTGCTTCCTGACCTTCATCCAGGTTTCTCAACTTCTTATAAACTCACATAGATCCTGTTTCTCTTGCAATGTCCCATAAACAAAACAACAAATACATCCAATTTTGGTACACACTTAGTGTTTAGGTCATCTTCATTCAGTTCCTTGCTTTTTCCTATTGATGTCCGCAACAACACACATATATGATTTAGTGTTTATCACAGGTGGACTTCCCTGGTAGCTCAGCTGGTAAAGAATCCACCTGTAATACAGGAGACCCTGGTTCAATTCCTGGATCAGGGAGATTGCCTCGAGGAAGGCAAGGCAACCTATTCTGGTATTCTTGCCTGGAGAATTCCATGGACAGAGTAGCCTGGCCAGCTATAATCTATGGGGCCACAAATAGTCGGACACGACTAAGCACCGCACAGCACAGCACATCACAGGTACTCTTGCCAGAGTCGAAATGGAAACTGAAGGAAAAAATTATTCTGCCACTCTCAAAGAACTGTATTTTGTTCTTAAATTCTTGCAACCAATCATTGGGAGATGTAACTGATGAAGAAAATGCTTTCTCCCAGTGGGAACAGATTTTTTGATAGGTGAGGCAGTTTTAGTCATGGGTTTAAAGTACTCTTGTGAGATTTGGTTTATGCAGTCTCTTGTCAGGGTTCCCTCACATAGAGTGTAAAGTGGCAGGAAGTCATCAAGCTAATGTCTGGTTAGAAAAATTTTGACAGTAATCTAGTGGCAGGTCAATATCAAATACAGCAGCAACAAGGCAGGGATTAAGGAACACAGAGAGGTCAGGAAAGTCAGTGTCACTCTCAAGTACAGGCAAGTTGGTGAACAGGCCTATGTGAGATGAGCCAACTTGACAATTCTCAGTCTCAAGGTCCAGATTTTTTCTGTGTTGTAGCTGCATTTCCCTCAAATGCTGTTTTATTCTCTTCTAAGTTTCTGTGGAGAATGTTGTCACTGCTAATACTTTTAATACTGCAGTAACATTAGATGTAAATAATCTCAAAAGAAGGCACATTAGTGGCAAAGGCAGAGACTGCTCAAGAAAAACCAAACACTTGGAATGCAATCAGGCATTTTCCCCTTTACTTACCTCTCTGTCCCATCTCTGGAATTATAAATGACAAGTAATACAATTTCTATAAACTGAAGTAGAAAAACATACGTAATGAACTACAGATTGAAATCAAGTCTAACTATAGATATAAATTAAGAGTCATTTAGCTATTCTAAATGAGTAACTTCCTCTTTTCATGTTATTTGCCTAAGAGACTCCAAATAGATCAGTACATAAACTGGTGTGGATTAAGGTTTTTAGTGTTACTCTGAATTTGAGGAACTTGAAACAGAATTAGTGACTAAGAGCCAAAGCTGAAGAAAGGAGTTATCAGTTACTACATGTTTTAAAGACAGTAAAATAGGGAACTGACCTGCTGGTCCGGTGATTAAGACTCCGTACTCCCAATAAAGAGCGTCCATTTTTGATCCCTGGTCAGGGAACTAGATCCCATGTGCTGCAACTAAAATCCAGTACAGTCATATATATATATAATAGTAAGAGAGCTGTGGCTCAGGCAATAAAGAATTTGCCCGCAATGCAGGAGATGTGGGTTGAATCCCTGGGTTGGGAAGATCCCCTGGAGAAGGAAATGGCTACCCACTCTAGTATTCTTGCCTAGAGAATTCCATGGACAGAGGAGCCTGAAAAGTTACAGTCTGTGTGGTTGCAAAGAGCTGGACATGGCTGAATGACTAACACTTTCATAGAAGTAGTTTTCTGAGTCCCTGGTAGCTCAGATGGTAAGGAATCTGCCTATAATGCAGAAGACCCAGGTTTAATCCCTAGGTCAGAAAGATCCCCTGGCGGAGGCAAGGTAAACCCACTCCAACACTCTTGCCCAGAGAATCCCATGGACAGGGGACGCTGGTGGGCTACAGTTCATGGGTCCATGGGGTCAAGGATGTAAATGCTTTTCTCCTATCTCAGCCAGAGAGAAGGTAGTTCTAAGAAAGCCACTTACAAAAAATATATATAAGAAGTTGAGACTAATGTCCTATTTCCTGGCTTGTCTAATAATGAGCTTTACCATCTAAGGGACTACTGTCCTTGGGAGATTTTTTTTTTTTTTTTAAGAAAATTTCACTTTCATTTATAATTTGGGAAAACATGTATTACATAAACAGTTACATATACCTTAAACATAAGTTCACAATGGCAACATTTTGCAGTTTAATTTTGTCTCAACAAGCCACAAAATGTTTCAAAAAAGTGAGAAAAAAAAAATTCTTCATAGTCTGCCAATGAAGGGCATCAGTAAAGATAACCCAAAATAGATGATGATCTTATGTTCCTCATTATCAATTTAAGCAAAAAAAGGGAGTAGCTCCTAAAGAGTACAGTAAAAAGCCTGCCCACCTAGCTGTGAAGTCTTTCTCTGTCCATTCCTGGGCACCAAAGAACTGTTCTCCTTTTACCTCACTATTTCCACCTGGCATTTTCTTTATAGCATTATACCTTATTCCTTATAGTCGCTTATTTCCAACAAGCTGGCTAGATTCTAACCATCCTGCATTTTATCAGGAACCTATTCGCAGGGAGAGAACTAGATATGCAGACTTAGAGAATGGACATATGGACAAGGGTTGGGGGCAAAAGGGAGAGTGAGATGAATTGGGTGATTAGAATTGACATAAATACACTACCATGTGTAAAATAGGTAGCTAGTGGGAAGCTGCTATACAGCACTGGGAGCTCAGCTCAGTGCCCTGTGATGAGCTAGAGGGGCGGGATGGTTGGGGGAAGGTCTAAAAGGGAATAATATGTGCATACGTATAACTGACTCACTTTGTTAAAGAGAAGAAACTAAAACAACAGTGTACAACAATTATACTCAAATTTATAAAAGCCCTGAATTACAAAAGAAAGATGAATAAAGTATTGCCTAACTTTATTAATATATCCTTTAGACTTCTACCTACTCTCTTTAATTTTTTTATTGTTGTACAGTTAGTGTACAATATTATATAAGCTTTAGGTGAACAACATACTGATTCACAATTTTTAAAGGTTATTCCACTTATAACATATTGGCTACATTTCCTGTGTCAAACTTTTATTTTTGTAGTTTATTTATTTTATACATTTCTATCTGTTATCCCGTACCCTTATATTGCCCTTCCCCTCTACTCTCTCCCCACTGGGAACCACTAGTTTGTTCTCTGTATGTGTGAGTCTGTTTCTTTTTTGTTATATTCACTAATTTATTTATTTTATTTTTTTATTCCATATATATCTGATATCATATGATATTTGTCTTTCTTTGTCTTCCTTATTTCACTTAGCATAGTAGCTTCCAAATCCATGTAAATGGCAGAATTTCACTTTTTTCTGGCTGTGTAATATTCCATTGTGCATATATACCACATCTTTATCCATTTATCTGTTGATGGACACTTAGTTTGCTTCCTTAGCTTGGAGACTGTAAACAATGCTGTTATGAACAGTGTGGGGCATGCGTATTTTCAGATTTTGTTTTTATCAGGTATATACTCAGGAATGGGATTGCTGGTCAGTTTTTGAAAAACTTGCATGCTGTTTTCCATAGTGGTTGCACCAATGTATATTCCTACTAACAGTCTACAAGGGTTCCTTTTTTTATGAATCCTTGCCAGCATTTATTAATAATAGTCTTTGAATCATAGCTATTCTGACTGATATGAGGTGATATCTCATTGCAGTTTTAAGCTGAATTTCTTGATGATTAATGATGCCAGGCATCTTTTCATGGAAGATATTGATATATGACTCCTGAATTTGAGGAATGGTTCTAAACAGGGAGACTGCTTCTTCCCAAGATGCAAGGTTTGAAGAAATGACCCATTCACTTTTCTTTTGGCTGGGCTTTAAAACCTTAAGTGGGTCAGTCACACCTCCTTCTTACACCTGGCCTCTATCCCCAACATGGACACTCTCCCACTTCACTGGGCTTTCACACACATGATCAGCACCCAAATGTCTGTATATTGAATACCATGACAATATGATAAATGAATACTGATGTCTCTTCATGCTTTAATTTACACTTCTTAATTAAGAAATAGTTTTCATATATTAATTGAATGTTTGTGCTTATTTTATATGAAATGATGATTCATGTATTTTCCTTCTTTTTATAGAAATGGTTATTTCTTTTTATTATGTTGATTTATAACTGCTATTTATCCTTTAGATTTAATTAGCCTTTATCTGTCAGATATGGTACATATTTGCAGTATGCCATTTAGCATTTATTTTTGGTATTTTTTTTAACCAAAGATCTATTTCATTATTATGTAGACAAACATATCTTTCTAGATTTTGAAGAATGCATTTCTACAAAATACAAATTGATGAGGATAATTATACATAAATTGGAGTATAACATGTATATAATCTAGCATTATAATAAATATAGTGATGAAACATTATCATTATTATTATTATTGTCATTTCCACATTATTGATAACTTTTCCCAACATCATTTATTGGAGAGTGAAACTTACCTCTGCTAATACCAATTTTATCTCTATCTGATAATAAATTATCTCATATGTATAATTATTTTAGCTACTTCAGTTGTTTTTAATTGATTCATCTATTCCTCAGTACTACAAAGCTTCAGTTACTATAGTTTTATATTATACTTTATTTTTCTAGTAGTATACCTTCTTGTTAATCTCTTTTTCCTTGAATTTTCATGGTTATGTGTATTTGTCTATCATTCACTTACTTTGCTAAATGAACTTTAGAATTATTTGGTTAACTGTTTCCTCTCCCAAAATTTATATTGATTTTCAAATTTGATTGCTATGCATTATAAAATAATTCAAAGGGAATTTATAATTTTACAGTTGAGTTACTATTCCTCAATACTTGTAATCCCTACTCATTTATTCATATTACTTATATTTTAATATTTTTCTTCATATTTTTAATTATTATCTTAAAATATGTATATATAAAACACTATAGAGAAAGCCTGGCTATAACTGGAGATATAAACTCTCCTTGATTACTTTTTATAGTTTTTAGCTCTTTGAGGTGTGATTGCTAATGAACATTACAGTTAAGCTGTACAACTTGATGCTTTCATATAAACATACATTCTGAAATGATCACATCAAGCTAATTAACGCAACCATCATCTCACATGGTGACCACTTCTTTCCTTCCTTCTCTCTGTCCTTCCTTTTTCCTTCTTTCTTCTTCTTTCTCCATTTTTTCTTAATTTCCATACATACATGTATATATATATGTATATATATATATATATATATATATACATGTATATATATATATATCTCATTTTCTTTAAACAAGTTAGTTCAAACTTGTCTCTAGAAAGAAAGAAAGGACACAGGGAGATTATATTCCTGTTCTTTATGAATTGAGGAAGAACTCAGCCAGGAAAGATAGAATCAAACCTACATAGATAAATCTGAAAATTTATAAAATGTATTCACAGAAGAACAGTAACAGCAATTAAACTTACCAGTAAAGTTGCATTAACAGTTTACTTCACTTGCAATTCAAGGAATACAAATTAAATTAAAATATGATATTATAATTACTTTATAGAAGTTGACAACTTAAATAATATATTAATACTCTGGAAATATATCTAGAATTGCTCACAGTAAGACTGTTAAATTTAAAAAAATGTCCACTGACAAAAGTCAAGTTAAATAAATTATAGTTTAGTTGTATAATGAAATATTGAGAAATTTTAAGCAGATATGGCTAGTTTTAACTGTCCAGGCTTAGGCTTCCATCTGCCTAGATTCAAATTCTCACTTTCACATTTTTGTGAGTACAAGATTAAACTATCAATGTATCTGTGACTCTATGTCTTCATCAGTAAGAGTAAATAAATTCTGACAGTGGAAGTTGAAATTGTCAGTTGCTCAGTCTGTCTGACTCTTTGTAATCCCAAAGACTGTAGTCAGCCAGGCTCCTCTGTTCATGAAATACTCCAGGCAGGAATAATGGAATGGGTATCCATTCCCTTCTCCAGGTAATCATGCCCAACTATCTTATAAGTTGACTATACAGATTGACTGTAATAACACAACTCACAGCTGAGAACAGTTTCTAACTTACCCTTAACATTCACTGTATGGCATCTATTGTTGAAAGAACAATACAGAAATCCTTTTATTGAAAGGAAAATATTTCTAATTTTTCAGTGAATAAAAACAGCTAAAAAAAAGGATTTTGCAGCTGTCTTATTCAATGCCAAGAAATAAAAATACTATCGATGGTCATCTGTAAGATATGGAAACTATTTTTGTTATTTTAGTTCCTTTATAAATTAAATTTTCAGTAAGTATACAATGTAATGAAGTAAAATTATCAATATGGTCCAAAGAAGAGAAGGAAAAGCTTTAGTTACTTGAAAAGTGACAATCTCAGTTATTGGTCTGATAAATGGGAAAATAAAATATAAATGTATAGGGAACATTCAAATTGCAATAACACCTTTTAAAAAAAATTCAAGAATTACATAAGCAAAATTATTAACCAGATCTGTAATATTCCAATTATGTATGTCATGATATCAGAACCATTTGATACAGCCATCAGTAACAGAGTGTGTTTTTCTCTACCAATCTTAGCAACCTAAACTTAAGAGGGGAGAAAAAGAAAAAGGATGATTAAGAGAAAAAATTAACTCAGAGCCTGAGTCTGTGCTCCAAAAGATTGCATAAAACACCTTTTAGTATGCTTCACATGTCCATTTCTTAATGTCTAATTCTTTTCAACATATAATGACCAGAATTATTCACATTATAATGGAACCAAAATGCAAATTACTACCATGCTAGGCAATTCTTTTAGACCATCAAATGAGATGAAAATGTGTGTTATCTTATGTTCACACTATCCTTGTAAAATAACCCAGGGTAGCTCACAAATGAAAGACAAGGAGAAAAAATAATGCAATGGGCTACAAATTTCTCGAGAGGTGATAATCAGCATTTAGCTAAATGTAATGGAGCTCAGTCAAGATGAAGAAAGTGAAAACTATTCAAAACACTTCTGCCCACTTAAATGGTTGGCATAAAGAAAGTTTATTAATAAACTGGCATGTGATGTACTATAATTACCTTTCCAAATTTGTTACTGCATTAAGTACGATTTGACTTATTTCTCAAGATGGGATTTAAATATGTTCTCTATTTAAAATACACACCTTTATAATATTTCTTTTATTTTCTCCACTGTGGCTCTTTTCCATCTAGCTTTCTCATGTAAATTGCTGGCTGCCTATTATTTGTTGTTGCAGCTATTTGACTTCTTACTTGCTTCTGCCTATTATTTTGTGGTATCTCTCTGGAGAAGGGAATTTTAATAAATTTTATTTTAACCGTATTCTTCATTTTTGTTTTTGTGCTAGGAACTTACAAACTTTTATATATGATCATATTTTTTTTTGCTGGAAGCTCTTAATTTCTAATAAATATTTGTCTTTTGTATTACATTTTTATATAATTTTGTTTTTAGAGATATTTCTGCCAGAAGTTGTCATCATTTTTAAGTTGACTTAGTTTAATCTTGCCACTGTATGGTATAGTTGCAAGGTTAGATCAAAATCATACACAGAGTTATGTTGTTTTCTCCTTATTGAAAGAATACAGCAAATGTTTACAGGTGACCTTGTTTTTCTTTCAGGAGAAAAAGATAATTTAAAATTCATGAAAAACATATGTATCTACATACATATATAGACATATACACATTACTTTTAAACAATGGCAGTGAATTATTTAAAATTAAAAAAAAAATTGTCAGTAAAAACATAGTACCATGATGGCAATATATATTCGAGAAATGGTTTACAAAGGGCATCAAAATTATTGATTCTTTATACCTCATACAACTCTACAAGTTAAGCACTCACTATTATTTACTCTATTTTACATAAAAGAAAACAGAGGCTTAAAGAGGCTGAGTAACTAATGAGGCTACACAGCAAGTAAGTGGCAGACCCCAGGTAGTATAGCTCCAGAGCCCTAATTTATAACTGTCATTATTATTATTGCATTCCTCAATAAATTAAGCAGTAAAGAAAATCCTTATAATTAGGTATATTTAGAATGAATCCTCTTTAAGAGATAATAGTGGCTCAGATGGTAAAGCATCTGCCTGCAATACAGGAGACCCAAGTTGGACCCTTGGATTGGGAAGATTCTCTGGAGAATGGAATGGCTATTCACTCCAATACTCTTGCCTGGAAAATTCCATGGACAGAGGAGCCTGGCAGACTACAGTCCATGGAGTTGCAAAGAGCCAGACATGGCTGAGTGACATAGTTAATACTTATTAAGAATTTTCAGTGCTAGAATAGTTTTACTTGCATTACATTGAAAAAATCATATAAATTAAAGAACTTAACCTACATAATTCAATAACATAGGTGTATTTTATCCCCATGTTGGAAATAAGGCACCTGTGGTTTCATGAGACTAAATGATTAACCTAAAGTCACACAGCAAATTATTTTGCAAGTAGTAATGCCGGGAACGATTCTAACTCAGAAAGTCAGGCTCTGGAAGTCACAGCTGTGAGTTAGAGACACCAAGTAACTTTTCTCACTTGTCTTGGTTGCTTGTTACTGATGCAGATATGAATGGGCAGTATCTAACGGTTCAAATCCAGATTTAAATTGCTCATTTAGGCTGTGTAGGTTTGTCCTTAACAAAGTCTTTTCCACCTGAAGAGGTGTGATTCCTTTACTACTGGAATCCTTTAAGGTCCTGTGCCAAATTAGTGAAAGCAATCCTAGAACAAAAAGCAAAAATGAACCAATTTCATGATGATAAATATTAGATGGATACTTGAAATAAAAATGTATAGTGAGATCTTGCTAAGAAAAAACTTTTATGCAAATATCAATTTTCATAAACAAATGCAAAGACACAAAATTACAACACTTCATAAATGAAACTTCTGAGTGTCTAGGCATTACGCACACACAGGGAATTTCCATTGTATGACTAGGAAATCCACACAGTTCTTTTTTTTTTTTTTTTTTTTTTTGCAGTACAAGGCAAATTGATTCATGTTGATGTATGGCAAAACCAATACAGTATTGTAAAGTAAAATTAAAAAAAAAATTAGAAAAAAGAGATGAGAGATTAAAAAATATTAAAACTGACACAGAGCAAGAGGATGAATAACAAAATAGAGGGCTATGGACATAAAGATAGAATATAGGAACAGAAACATAAATCTATATATCTGTAATATATATATATATATATAAATTTGCCTTGTACACACAGTTCTTTCATTGCTGATGTAGAGTTATATTTGAGTACATTATCTCTTACTTTGGACTACCTTATTCTTTTTTCAAAAGAATTTAGATACTTATTCTTTATTTTAGGAATCTGGCATTATAATGGTATGAAATTGTCAATTGCTAGAAAGAACAGTTTGTGAATATAATCTACATTTAATCTGAGCAATGTGTCAGACTCTTCTTAAGTAATTATGATTAAACATCTCTACTTTCAATTTCTTTTCTTTTTTTGGTATCAATAATAAAAAAAATCTCCTAACCCTACAAAATATGAAGAATTGTCTGGATGATGACTTAAATCTAAATCCTGAAACTACAAATTAAAATCCCGATTCTCCATCAGTCTTTCATGTCTGTGGTACCTGTTCACCCTGCCTTTTGGAAAATGATTTTTGGGAGGAGGGGGGATTCCCTGATCATCCAGTGGTTAAGATTCTGCCTTGCAATGCAAGGGACACTGGTTCTATTCCTGGTCTGAGAAGATCCCACATGCTGTGGAGCAACTAAATACATGTGCCACAACTACTGAGCTCATGGGCCATGCACTTAGATCCCGTGCTCCACAAGAGAAGTCACCACAGTGAGAGGCCTACATATTGCAATGAAGAGTAGCCCCTACTCTTCACAGTTAGAAATGGCAGTGTACAGCAACAAAGACTCAGCACAGCCAAATAAATAAACCTTTTAAAGATAATTTTTTATTGTTTAAATTCACTAAAATTAAGATCTCTTTTAGATAGATCCATTTGAATCATATTAGATATTTAATAATGGATTGAGAGATGTGTAAAAGAAGGCTGAATTCTAACCCAGGAAAAATGGTTCTTTGTGACACGTGTCTGCAATCTACTCCATCTGCTGGGTTTTTGAATATAGTCTCTATTCCTTGCCCCAACAATTCATCTGTTGATTTATTCATCTGTCGTGTGGCAGGCAGTCTGAATTTGGACTTGGTAACACTCTCAGGAATGATTTCTCTATGGCATGCCAAGATGTTTGATACCATTTTTACCACAGTAGAACTTCCTTCAAAATTATAGTCAATTCTCTCAAACTTTGCCTCAGCTTTATCAACTAAGTCTATGTAATACTCTAAATCCTTTGTTATTTTAATAATCATTTGCCATCTTATATGGTTGTAATTCACAGTACCCAAAATAATTGCAATAGTAGCATCAAAAATCACTGACCACAGGTCACCATAGCAAATATAATAATAATGACAAGTTTTGAAATATTCTGAGGATTACCAAATATGACACAGAGACATGAAGTGTAAAAGTGCAGCATCTGTGAAGCACTATAGAGCAAAGCACAGTACAATGAGTATACCTATAAATATAATTCTTTAATGTTTCTCAAAAGGAAAGCAGTAGTATAAAAGTTAGCCAAAATATTCACATTATCAAATAAAAATAAATCATGTCACTTATATAGGACTGAATGTATGAAAGAAGAAATGGTTTCATTTAGTAGGTTCATGAAATCTATCTTTATAATAATATTTTTGTAAGAATTCTTTTTATAATAAATTTTATATGGAATTTGGACACTAAATTTGAGGATGGTACATATTAGAATAGTATCTTAAAAATTAAAAAAAGAATAATATCAATATAAAAATATGTATGTCAAAATGAAATATCCAGGTTTTAAAATGGTCAGCTATGTTTATTTTGGGGCTTCCTTGGTGGCTCAGATGATAAAGAATCTGCTTACAATGCAGGAGACCTGGGTTCGACCCCTGGGTCAGAAAGATCTCCTGAGGGAAATGGCTACCCACTCCAGTATTCTTGCTTTGAGAATTCCGCAAACAGAGGAGCCAGGCGAGCTACAGTCCATGGAGTCACAAAGAGTCGGACCAGACTGAGTGACTAACACATACACAAATATAAACACGTTTATTTTTACATGAAGTCATAATATTAGCCACTACACAAATCTATTTGCCAGGGAAAGTGCCTTCTTTTTAAATTTTCAAAGTATACATTTCAATGATTTTATAATTTTTGTTCCACCTAGAGTAATTAATTACTCTGTTTGAATGTGTTTGAGTGTGTCTTTGAAAATAGCAAAAATCTAATTATAGACTATGTTTTACAAGAAAGGTTCTCTAAATATATTTGTAATTAGTGACTATTTACTAACAGTTATATTTTATTCTATGTATTTTAGTCATTAATGAGTACTGAGTAACAGTATATGATCTGTTCTAGGCATTTGGAAGTGTATGAAGTAGTTACAGGCATTGTGAGTTCTCTCAAAGCATTTGTAGAAATATTGTTTTCTGATTTTTCACCTAAATTATCCCTAGGTAATATCCCTTCAAGCACAAGTTTCTATGATAAAAACAAAAAACAAAAACCAAAAAAGTGAAATTATATTACTATAAAATTTTGTACATATCTTTTAAATGAAATTAATGTATTTAAAAAATCTAACATAGGGTGGACATTTTGTCTATATTGAAATAAAAATATTTTGTTATAGTCTCTATCAAAAGATTTTTTAAATCCCTACTTCCTGAATTTAAAAGAGAGTGCCATAGTAAATTTTTGTGTAATAACTTTTATATGCTCTTCTATTTTCAAAGATGTTTTTGAGAAGTACAAATTATCAGTATTAAATTATCTTATATAATATTTTGTAAATTTAATACATATTTATGTAAAGTAAATTTGTATCATAATGAAATAAAATTATATCATTGTCCAAGGTCATTTAACTCAAGTTTCATTCTGGGTTTAAGACTGTACTTATTCTTTTTGCTATGACAAAATTATGATATTAAGTAAATCTCAGGCATTCTATACTCATAAATTTGATGCAGTGGAAAATATTTCAAAGAATTGCCTCAGTATCATGTCCCATGGAAGACCAAAAATTATACATTTGCATAATTTTCCTACATAGCTGCCCTAAGCAAATGACTATTATAACACCTCACATTTGTGAATTTTGCTAAAAAAGCATTTTGAAATTGAATTTCAATGTTGGAAATCTGTTGACCTTGAAAATATAACAAAAAATTATTTTATCAAGATGAGAATCTTAAGGGTGTTTCGTTCCACATAGACTAAAACTTAAGAAGCTAAAATTTTACTTTATTATGCTTTTCTAAAACCTGTGTTTAAGAACTAAGTTTCAACTTGCATATCAGGACTATTTTTCTTTTAACTTCCAAATATATACAGAAAGAATCTATTCCGTGAATTTCTTACTCTACTTACAACTTAAATCACTTTCTGAGGTATTTTTCATTTGTGTGTAGTTGTATTTATTTAGAAAAAGCAAAACAGTTTTGGAGCCCTAGAAAGTTTATTAGATCTAGTTTGAGAACCATTTAAAACATTTGAAAACCATTTCCCCTACAATTTTAGATTGAAATATAAATATAATACATTTTGCTTGTACATCTTTATACTTAAAAAGAGAATGCCAAGTATGTATATATTAAAAATAAGTCAATAAATATATCAGTTATATGCTATTTGCAGAAGAGAAATAGAAAAGGAATTAGAATCAGAACAGAGGGATCACGAAAGGAGAGGAAAATGAGAGGCACATGTGTGTATTGGAACATGTGAACACATACACAGTGCACAAAAACACCAGGAGTAAAGGTAATAATGAGAAATGCTGTGGTTTTAATGATTCTCTAATGAGAGTTGTCAATTTCTGTTGAAAAAATATTCCTGTTCTTTGTTTAGAAATTTAGATTCTCCAAAAACATTTTTATACAGGAAAAATGAATAACCACTAGAGTGTGAAGTTGAGCAGTAACCTAAATATTTTAGGTAAAATAGGTGTGAAATGGAGTATTTTCTGGCATATCAATTAACAAGGATGTCACAGCCTTCCAAATGTGCATTTCTGAGTCCAGGATATCTGGCAGCCACCTGCCACACCCTATGGTGGAACTAAGGATGTGAATAATCAAGAAGCAGGATACAGGTCCCAGATAGCTGAGATGTAAATGAAATGAATAATATCAATGAGCCTAGACACTTGCATCTTCCTCATTCATAGAAGAGAGCTAAATTCCTTAATTTGAGATACCTGCTGCTGCTGCTGCTGCTAAGTTGTTTCAGTCGTGTCCAACTCTGTGTGACCACAGAGACGGCAGCCCACCAGGCTCCCCTGTCCCTGGGATTCTCCCGGCAAGAACACTGGAGTGGGTTGCCATTTCCTTCTCCAATGCATGAAAGTGAAAAGTGAAAGTGAAGTCACTCAGTCGTGTCCGACTCTTCGTGACCCCATGGACTGCAGCCTACCAGGCTCCTCCATCCATGGGATTTTCCAGGCAAGAGTACTGGAGTGGGGTGCCATCGCCTTCTCCGTGAGATACCTGGTTTTCCTTAATTAACAATAATCTTTGATGTTCAGACCATTTACGCCCTTTGTTGCAAACCTCTATATAACCTGACACTTTACCACACATCCATGGAGCAATTTTCTCTGGGTTATTTGAGAAGCTGTCTCCCAGGCTTGAAGAACTAGACATTTCCACTGAATAAACATAACTCTCAAATTTCAGGGTTAAGGTTAGGGTTACATGTATTTTTTCAGTGGACATAGGCAATAAATGAGAGATTTTGCTTGGGGTTCTTGACTCTGTATTTTAAGGGGAAATTGAGTTAAAGCTAAAGGATCGAATCAGACATGAGGTTTTAACATATCCAGGGAATATACCAATGTGCCTTCTTTTCCTATCATGTCAGTAGTTATGGATGACCTTTGAACATACCCATGAAAGCAGCAAAAGATTTTCAGGGTGGAGTTCCTGAAAGCCAATCTCAGATTGTAATCAATTATAAATGCACATGAAACCCATAGCCTGTACTTATAGTCCTTTTTATTGTAGTGAAAGTATGTGTCCATTTTCTCAGAAAGGATGAATGTCTATGTTTCAGTTTAGTTCAGTTCAGTCAGTCAGTCATGTCTGACTCTTTGCGACACCATGAATTGCAGCACGTCAGGCCTCCCTGTCCTTTACCAATTCCCAGAGTTCATCCAAACTCATATCCATCGAGTCAGTGATGCCATCCAGCCATCTCATCCTCTGTCATCCCCTTCTCCCCCTGGAGTTGCCATTTTTTTCCCCAATCCCTCCCAGCATCAGGGTCTTTTCCAAGTCAACTCTTTGCATAAGGTAGCCAAATGATTGGAGTTTCAGCTTCAGCATCAGTCCTTCCAATGAACATCCAGGACTGATCTTTAGGATGGACTGCTTGGATCTCCTTGCAGTCCAAGTGTCTTCTCCAACACCACAGTTCAAAAGCATCAATTCTTCAGCACTCAGCTTTCTTCACAGTCCAACTCTCACATCTATACATGGCCACTGGAAAAACCATAGCCTTGACTAGATGGACCTTTGTATATGTAAAAAAAATTTGTCTTCCACTGTTTTATATACGGGTCTGGATGAACACATTTTCATGCAGTTTATCTTAACAAGGACAAAGACATTCTACAAGTGGGGAAAGCACCAGCCACATATCCCAGAATGCACTAAGTGGAACTGGATTATATACTGGACTATATCTTTGTAGGTAAGAGCTGATCATGAATTCAATTAAGGACATATGGTTTTTCAGATAGAACTTTGAAATAAATGAATGTGAAGAATGGTGTGTGGTTGTTGGAATATGCTGCTGCTGCTGCTGCAAAGTCGCTTCAGTTGTGTCCGACTCTGTGCGACCCCATAGACGGCAGCCAACCAGGCTCTGCCATCCCTAGGATTCTCCAGGCAAGAACAATGGAGTGGGTTGCCATTTTTTTCTCCAATGCATGAAAGTGAAAAGTGAAAGTGAAGTCGCTCAATCATGTCCGACTCTTCACGACCCCATGGACTGCAGCCTACCAAGCTCCTCCAACCATGGGATTTTCCAGGCAAGAGTACTGGAGTGGGTTGCCATTGCCTTCTCTGATGTTGGAATATAGGTGTCAACAAAAATGGAAAATAGATGTCAACTGGAAATTTTCACAACCTAAAAGTTAAGTTATATTTTATTTGGTGGAACTTTTTTTTAGGACTTCAAGCCCAAGAGGCAGCATCTCAAGCAATTCTGAGAAAACTACTCTGAGGAGGTGATGGGTGGGGAATCTTGGATATATAAAATTTTTCAACAAAGGGAAAGTAGTAACTACAAAGGCTATTGTTAGTAAGAGAAAACTAGATATCTCAAGTTAAGGAATTTAGCACTTTTCTATGTATAGGAAAATGCAAGAGTCTGGGCTCACTGAAATCATTTATTTGATATGCACCTAAGCTGTCTGGACTAGTATCCTGTTCTTTCACAATATCCTAACATTACTTGTGTATTAGTTGCTCAGTATTGTCAGTCTCTACTATAGACCTCCAGATTCCTCTGTCCATGGAATTCTTCAAGCAAGAATACTGGTGTGGGTTGTCATTTCCTTCTCCAGGGGATCTTCCTTACCTAGGGATCGAACCCGTGTTTCCCACATTACAGGCAGATTCTTTTCCATTTGAGCTATTCAGAGTGCCTCAAGGCTCACCATAGGGAGTAGCTGTAGTCGGATATCAGCTAGATGGCAGGTATTCTTTGTTTCCTTCCTGAATTCCCTCAGGGCTCACTAGCTCACCATTGCCAGCTGTGGCTGGAATCTCTGATGACTGTGGCACCCTTTGTTTGCCGACCTCACAGGCAATATTCCATTTCACATAGTGAATATGATTTAGTTTTCTGTACTTCATCATCTCTTCCTTTTTTTTTTTTTTTTCCTTAAAGTCTAGCTTTTCTGTGAGAATGTTCTCTTTGTACAATAGATAATGTTGGTGGGAATGTCACCTTCAGATTTTTTTTCTCTCACTAGTACATGATACGCTTCAGGTCTAATAAATGCCCTCTTGCTGCCTCTATAGGGTGCTGCGTAAAAATTGAAAATAGTTAGCACTGTCCCTGTAAAAAATTAATAAATGGAGATTTCAATTAAAATAAATTTGGGAGACCAGGAGGACAGCTGGGCCCAACATGGAAAAGAAAGATTTCTTCTTCATGCTTGGCAAGAGTGTAGCCAATGAGAGACACTTTCAACTCAACCCATGAAAAATCACTGTACTTCAAAGTCTTAGTTCCTCCAGTGGGCTCTTTGTTTTCTACAGCCCTCCTGACTTCCCTTTCTTTTCTTTAAAATAATTCTTCTCTCCTTGTTGAAGGGGGTTTGCAAGTGGTGAAACATCATTGCAGACCTTAATTACAATTCTTTGCTGATCTTGAATAAACACCTTTTGGGGAAAAAAATACCTAGCAGTTTATTTGTTTAGGTCAGTATCCCACTGTGGCACTGTCTGGATGTTGTAGCCACGCGTTCTGGGAAACAGAGTCACTTAGAAGGACAATGCAGATAGTGTAGTGCAGTTTATTAGACCGGCAGGCCGAAGGCAGAGTCTCCTCTTAGCCAAGGACCCCGACCAGCATTTGTGAAAATCTTTTATACCCCATGTATATGTGTCTGAACCCACCACTCCAAATTCCTTGAAACTTATATAAACCAAGGAAAATGCAATCCCAATAACCCCATCATTCCCGTGCTATGTGCTCAAACAGTCAAACAATTAGCCAATAATCAATAAACCTGAGGTTACACTCTGATAGACACAGAAAAATTTATGGCCTGTCTGGAGGAAGGGGTGATTATTGTATGTTTTCTCTTAGGCGAGGAGTAACCTAGATATGATCTTCAAGGTTCCTCTGTCTGAAAGGGGTCTTATCCTTCTGTTATTTTCCTAGGCACTAAACACAGAGTTCAGAGTCCATTGGAAAAGTGGCCGAGCATGATCAGCATGAACAGGCCTAAGATGGAGTCCAGGCCCTATGAATTCCTTCTTCATGGACAAGAGAAGATTTATTTGCTTTGATCAGTCACATCTCTTGACCTGCTCTATTAATTCTTTTTCCTTCTACTCTGCTAAGTTATGACCCTCTAAGTTTCGAATAACTTCCATTCTAATCGTCATTATCCATAGAAAATCTCTGGTTTGTGCAAGCAAAGACATAAAGACATATTTGTGGTTTTATTTTCTATCAGTGCTTTATGTTGTTTACACTATACTTTTGCCTTCAGATTTTCTAAACAAATATTTAATTGCACATACTGGCTATATTCATTTCTTCCCAGAAAGTTTAATTTAATAAGTGTCTAAGCTCTGCTAAATTTGAAGCTAGATTTTTTAGCTTTTCTTTAAAATAATGTTTCTTAGCAATGAGCCCAACATTTCACAACCATTTTCAAATTAATCAGTACAACATTTGAGTTGGCCTCATTTGATCACTAATGGTGATACATGTGACAGGTCTTTTAGAATCTCATCAAGCAGTCATTTCTCCTTTTCCTTTTAGCTTTCAGAACTACGATTTTGTTTCTGCAGCCAAGGGCTTATCCCAGGCATATCATTATAATTGTACTTTGTTTTGATAATTATTGGTCTAGAAAAGTTTATGAATACTTCTGGTCAATGAGACCTAAATGGAACTTTGTAGCTGAGCTTTGGCTGAAGATTTTGTTCTCTGGTTTAAAGCATGAAACACATGAGGATGATGCCCTTCTTTTCAGCTTTCAGCTATTGAGTGAGTGGTGAGCTAATTAGAACTGCTTTAGCCCAGAGAGGATATAGTAAGGATGATATTCAGCTAGAGAGATGAGAAGGGATTGAGTTTGCACTGTTTTTTGTTTGTTCATTTTGTTTTTGTTTTTGCCCATGCCACACGGCATGCCGGACCCTGGAATTCTACTTCCTCTGACCTGGGATTGAATCCAAGCCCCATCAGTGGAAAGGCAGAGTCTTAACTATTGGACTGCCAGGGAAGTCCCTGCCCTGTTGTTTTTGAGCAATTAAAAGTTACATCTGCCTAGTTCCACAATAGTAAGTAAGTTTGCTGGTGAAGCTTGGCCCTGTGCAAACCTATGGAGTATGTTCTTAATAAAGTCTACATATGACTACTGTCCACCACAATGGGACTTTGTTTCTCTCACAGTGGAAAGTGCAGCACATACTTGTGGTAGTGAATGTGCTGGACCAAATAAGAGATGATAAATACCTTTACTGTATACATTACTCTTACTAGGTATTCTTTTTTTTTTTTTTTTAGTTTTTTATTTTTTAAATTTTAAAATCTTTAATTCTTACATGCGTTCCCAAACATGAACCCCCCTCCCACCTCCCTCCCCATAACATCTCTCTGGGTCATCCCCATGCACCAGCCCCAAGCATGCTGCATCCTGTGTCAGACATAGACTGGCGATTCAATTCACATGATAGTATACATGTTAGAATGTCATGCTATAGCATAATTACAGCAAAAGCATGCTAATATGTTACAAAAAATCTGAGGAAAAGAACATTTCCTTTGGTATGAACCACTGTTCAGTTCAGTCACTCAGTCATGTCCAACTCTTTGTGACCCAAAGGACTAAAACATTCCAGGCCTCCCTGTCCATCCCCAACTCCCGGACTTTACTCAAACTCATGTCCATTGAATCAGTGATGCCAACCAACCATCTTATCCTCTGTCATCCCCTTCTCCTCCAAACTTCAATCTTTCCCAGCATCAGCGTCTTTTCTTTTTCTTTTTTTGATTTATTATCATTTTTTTTATTTTACTTTATTTTACTTCACAATACTGTATCAGTTCTTCACATCAGGTGGCCAAAGTATTGGAGTTCCAGCTTCAGCATCAGTCCTTCCAATGAATATTCAGGACTGATTTCCTTTAGGATGGACTGGTTGGATCTCCTTGCAGTCCAAGGGACTCTCAAGAGTCTTCTCCAACACCACAGTTCAAAAGCATCAATTCTTTGGCACTCAGCTTTCTCTATAGCCCAACTCTCACATCCATACATGACTACTGGAAAAACCATAGCTTTGACTAGATGGACCTTTGTTGGCAAAATAATGTCTGCTTTTTAGTAAAATAAATCATATGAATTAGAAATAGATATCAATTTTCATGAACAAGTAGTATCATTCATGTTTAAAGAAGCAATATTAATATACAAAGTAAGTTAACAAGTTTTAATTATAACATTACAGATTTCAATTATTATTTCAGTTCAGTTCACTTCAGTCGCTCAGTCGTGTCTGACTCTTTGCGACCCCATGAATCGCAGCACGCCAGGCCTCCCTGTCCATCACCATCTCCTGGAGACCGCTCAGACTCACGTCCATCAAGTCCGTGATGCTATCCAGCCATCTCATCCTCGGTCATCCCCTTCTCCTCCTGCCCCAAATCCCTCCCAGCATCACAGTCTTTTCTAATGAGTCAACTCTTCGCATGAGGTG
This sequence comes from Ovis aries, assembly GCF_016772045.2. Classification (NCBI taxonomy): domain Eukaryota; kingdom Metazoa; phylum Chordata; class Mammalia; order Artiodactyla; family Bovidae; genus Ovis; species Ovis aries. The sequence goes on from NC_056054.1 coordinate 134,462,617, forward strand.
GCCAAAGTAATGGAGTTCAGCTTTAGCCTCATTCCTTCCAAAGAAATCCCAGGGTTGATCTCCCTCAGAATGGACTTGTTGGATCTCCTTGCAGTCCAAGGCACTCTCAAGAGTCTTCTCCAACACCACAGTTCAAAAGCATCAATTCTTCGGTGCTCAGCCTTCTTCACAGTCCAACTCTCACATCCATACATGACAACAGGAAAAACCATAGCCTTGACTAGACAGACCTTAGTCGGCAAAGTAATGTCTCTGCTTTTGAATATACTATCTAGGCTGGTCATAACCTTCCTTCCAAAGAGTAAGTGTCTTTTAATTTCATGGCTGCAGTCACCATCTGCAGTGATTTTGGAGCCCCAAAAAATAAAGGCCAGGGGCAGCAGCTGGGAGGAGCCACCCACGCCCGAGGCCAGGGCCGGCAGCTAGGAGGAGCAACCTGAGGAGCGGTGGCTAAGTAGGCACAGGAGGGCCTAGAGGAGCTATCCCACGTTGAAGGTCAGGAATGGCAGCAATAAGGAGATATCCCTTGTCCAAGGTAAGGAGCAGTGGCTGTACTTTCCTGGAGCAGCCGTGAAGAGATACCCCACGCCCAAGGTAAGAGAAACCCAAGTAAGATGGTAGGTGCTGCAAGAGGGCATCAGAGGGCAGACACACTGAAACCATACTCACAGAATTATTATTTAGTATTCTGAAAATATCCAATTTAAGAGCTACTTGGGATATTTTCATCTTATTTTAAATTGATAACTAAATAATGTTATTATTCTGTGTATTAGGGAAGAACTAACTGGCTGAACTAGTTGACTGAAAATAATGTGATTGTCCGTAAGAATGCTATTCTGATAACAATATTTATACAAAAGAATGTATAACATTTCTTATGAAAAAGGAATGTGTGGTACTAAATGAAAACAAAAATCAAAATGAATCTAGAAATTACAAATTACTAAATAAAATATGATGAAAGGTAAAATATAAAATCCTCATCTGGTTTAACTGAAATATGTTATATATATAAATAATTTTTAATTTTAAAACATGTAATCTTTCAGAGTGTTTTAAATTGCACACCAACATACTTCTTAATTTAATTTCATAAAGAAATTTCTGCTTGGAGAATTTAAAAAAAGAAGTTAATTTGCCAATTGAAGAGGATATGGCCTTGCTATTAGCATTGATGAAATGTTTTATGCTAAAATATCAATACTTACAGTCTCCAAAGCACAATGGTGTTAATTATACCAGCTCTTATTTAAAACAATGTGGAGAACAGGAGTTGAATAGCAACAGCAAAAAGCCATGCTGTTAAAAGAAAATGCTTCTGCCCAGTAGGCCTTAATTAAATATGAACAAGTTGCAAGGCTTAATAATCAAGGGCACAATATATTAAAGATATTTAAGGAGATGGATTACTGTTTTGTTTGGGTTCTACTTTTGCCCCTTTGAGAAATTAAATACTGACATGATTACCTTCATTAAAGTACTTTTAATTTCTCTCAAAATATTTCATTCCACCTAATGCTGTTATAAATAGGGTGCAGTGCAAAGGTAATTAATCCATTGTGTGGCAAGAGAGAAATATAATGTGCTTACTTGACTTCTTTTACTGTCAATTAGTTCCCATACACAGCTATTGGAAATCACGGTCAGTTTTACCCATTAATCTTGTGGAATAAAGTTCTATATACTGAGATTCTTAGATACAGAGTAAGTGTGTATGTTACTCTACAACATATAAAAGAATGATATTGCTAAGCAAAGTTTGATATATTCACTTTCATTTGTGTTGCAACACATGACTTATCACTGTCTGCAGATATAATGTAATCATGCAGTTGATCATAAATTTATTTCACCTAGAATTCAAATGATCAGTTTATATAATGTGTTCACAATAAAATGTCATTTTATGAAAGGACTCTAATATTTTCTAATAATACATTTGCTAACAAATATAAATGAGTGTTCCTTGTCTTAAAATATTTGCATATTGGAACATTTTTCTGATAGAAAATGTCATCTTGTTAAGATAAATTTTTCCTGAACTCCAAGTGATGCAAAGAAATGTTAACCAGTTTTAGCTTTTCAACACTTAAAAACTTTCAGCCTCACCATTATAAAGAAAGTGAACTTGGTTTTTGGTGGTAGAGTGAAAGCATGTTTTCATCTTTCAATGACTTGTCAAAAGTTTATTAATATGATAGTCTAACTATTGCTTTTGTGGTTTTAGAAAATGTGATTGTGTTCTAAATAAAAAGTAATTTATGTGAACAGGTGAAAGTGCAGGATACAAGAGGACACTTTTTGAGAGACAGAGAAATGGAAAAAATAAAACTTTAGAGAGATATTCCATTAGAAATATTAGATATATTGAGGTTATTTGTTTATTTATATTTTTTCCTTGAGTCTGCTAAAATTCCTGCCTATGTATTTTTTCTCTCTTTTATTCCTGAAAAATATTATGGGCCTACAAATTTATACTTGTATTTGGGAGGGGTCTCCTCACACTTTGTTTTTATTGGCAAACACCTCAGAACTGTTAGGGACTAGTGAGGATCAATGTCAGGGTTCATTATTTCTAGAGACTACCTTCTGAATCTCAGGTGTCAGAATCAGTTGACTTGTAACAAGAGTCAGTATCATTTTTCTTTCTTTCTTTCTTTCTTTCTTTCTTTTTTTTTTTTTTTTTTTGAGAGCAGATTGTATATCTATTAAAAGGGGAAAACACTGGAGGATTTTGAAACTATCTCACTGAAGACCTCAGATCATAAAATCACTGCAGTATTACAAGTGATTGAAGCTGAACCAGTGTGAGACTATTAGGCATGGTGAGAAGTGACTGAGCTGTTGATATATTTTGAAAGAGCAGATAGGGTTTACTGAAGCACCCAATATGAAAGTGGGAAAAAGAATCAAGGATGACTCCAGTAAGTTTGAATGAAATAAATTAAAAGACAAAACTGTTATTCATCAAAATAGGAAATCACATGGGAGAAGGATTTCTTGGGGGGGAGGGGTGAGGAAATCAGAAGTTCAGTTTGTGACATGTTCATTTGTAAAGAACTGAGAAATATCTATGAGTCAGACTAGCTGAATGGGCAGTTGGATTAGACTGACTCCATGTAGAAGTCCAGAATTGCAATGTACACTTGGGAGTGTTCTGCCTATATTTTATATTTACAAGAAATACATTGAATAAGATTACCTGGGAAGTGGGGAGATATGGTAAGAGAAGAGAATTAATGACTGAACCCAGGAGCATACCAAAATTTAGATGTCCAGAAAGTGGGTAGAAATCAACTAAAGAAGGTAGACCAGCATTTCTCCATCTCAACACGACTGAAATTTCAAGCTAGATAATTCTTTCTCTTCGAGGAAAGAGAAAGAATATTTCTCTCAAAGTTCTGTACTTTGTAGAATAGTTACAAGTATCATTAGCCTTTGCATACTAAATGTCAATAGCACATCCTTTCCCAAAGTATGAAGTCCAAGGTTTCTCCAGATATTGCCAATGCACCTCTCTGGGAGATGTGAATACCAAATAGCCCCAAGTTAAAATCAAGTTGCTGGATGTTTAGGACAAGTTACAGGTAATGTGGTGGCCTGCAGGCTAAATTCTTTTTTTCTTCTTCATGGAAAAGAGAACGATTAATTGTTTTTCAAGAGGGGAACTAAGATAAGGACTGAAAATGAGCTAACATCATGGTGGTCAACTGATCTCGCTTCCTGGACTATTGGAAGTGATTCAGTGTTTCCATTCATTTCAAAATATGATCACCATGATAAACCTAGTTGTCTTCTGTCACCAAACAAAGACATTATATAAATATTGACTTTATTTCCCACACTGTACATTTCATACCTGTGGCTCATATATTTTGTAACTGAAAGTGTGTACCTCTTAATCTCCCTTACCTATTCCTCTGCTACCTCAACCCCCCGCCCCCCCGGCAATCACCTGTTTGTTCTCTGTATTTATGACTCTATTTTCTTATAAGTGTCTTTTTCTTTTTTTTCTTTTTTGGGCTTCACATGTAAATGAAATTATACCATATTTGTCTTTCTCTATCTGACTTATTACACTTAGCAAAATATCCTCTTGGTCCATATTTATTGTTGCAAATTTTATTCTTTTTTATGGCTAAGTAATATTCAATCTTCTTTATCCATTCATAGATGGATGAGTACTTAGTATATTTCTATATCTTGCCTTTGTAAATAATGCTGCAATGAACATAGGAGTGCATATAGCTTTTCAAGATATTGTTTTTATTTTCTTCAGATAAACACCCTGAAGTGGAATTGATGAATCATATTGTAGATCTACTTTAAATTTTTTGCTGAACCTCTATAGCACTTTTCATAGTGGCTATATCATTTTAACATTCCCACCAATAGTGCACAAGGATTCCCTTTTTTCCACATTCTCACCAACACTTGCTAATTCTTTTCTTTTTAATAACAATAAAAAGTCTAACAAGGATGAGGTAATATCTCTTCATGGTTTTGATTTGCATTTTTCTAATTAGTGATATTGAAAATCTTTTCATGTGCCCTTTGGCCATCTGTATGACTTCTTTGAAAAAATGTCTATTCAAGTTCTCAGCTCATTTTTTATTTCTTTAAATAAGGTTGTTTGCTTGTGCAATGTAGAGTTATGAGTTCTTTGTATATTTTTAAGTTAATCCTTTATCAGACATATTGTTTGCAAATATCTTCTGCCATTCAATACGCTTTTTATTTTGCTGATAGTTTCCTTCCCTGTGCAAAAGTCTTTAGTTTGATGTAGTTTCATTTTTTTATTTTTACTTTTGTTTGAAGTTAAATTATTTTTAATGGTCCCTTATTAATACACATCACCAAGGTATTGAGAATGCCAAATCCTCCCTTATTTATGTCTGTAATTCTACCATCTTTTCCCATAGAGACCTTTGAATGGAATTTTAGTACTGTACTTACTGTTCTCAGCTGGTTTGGTATTGAGACAGTTTTTCAAAATTAAGAAACAATGTTAAATACTTGTTGCATTTCCAAAACACTGGTGTAATACTTAAAAAACTCTTGAGATTTCACTGAATTTGGTTTTTAAAGCAAAAGGAAATTATTTTAAGGCTAAATTTTATGGAAGATCAATGCATTAAACAGATATAGATATTTGACCTCTTTTGCAGACTGCACTTCACTGTGATTTAATCACATTAGTTACATCTTCATGTTAAGACAGCCCCAGAAATTCTGATTAAATACAATTCAAGATTCTCTTTCAGTAAGAATCTCAAATGATTCAATTCAAGGGCTCTTTCTTAATCTTGAATCCACAATTCTAAGAATGTATTGTTTCTCTATATTTCTTCATGTATAAATTTATCCATGCGTTTTCTCCCTCCTACTCTCTCTCTCTCTCCTAAAGATATCTGTAAATGAAAATTTTCTGGATTGTATAAATATATATTAATATGCAAAATATATTTAATGTTTCCAAAAATAGAAATATATTCAAAATTTAAAAAATCATATTCAGAAAAATAGGATAAACTTGGATGGCTTTGTAACTTATCTCACACTAAAGATATTTATTATGAATAATATCACAAATATATTATCAAAGAGATATTGTAAAATTCAATATATGTGAAAAAATTTTTTTCTCAGTATTTCTATATTTTATATATCAGTTCAGTTCAGTTCAGTCACTCAGTCGTGTCAGACTCTGCGACCCCATGAATTGCACTTGTCAGGCCTCCCTGTCCATCACCAAGTCCTGGAGTTTACCGAAACTCATGTCCATTGAGTCATGATGCCATCCAGCCATCTCATCCTCTGTCTTCTCCTTCTCCTCCTTCCCTTAATCTTTCCCAGCATCAAGGTCTTTTCCAATGAGTCAACTATTTGCATGAGGTGGCCAAAGTATTGGAGTTTCAGCTTCAGCATCAGTCCTTCCAATTAACACCCAGGATTGATCTCCTTTAGGATCGACTGGTTGGATCTCCTTGCAGTCCAAGGGACTCTCAAGAGTCTTCTCCAACACCATAATTCAAAAGCATCAATTCTTCGGCACTCAGCTTTCTCCACAGTCCAACTCTCACATCCATACATCACCACTGGAAAAACCATAGCCTTGACTAGACGGACTTTTGTGGGCAAAGTAATGTCTCTGCTTTTGAATATGCTATCTAGGTTGGTCATAACTTCCCTTCCAAGGAGTAAGCACCTTTTCACTTCATGGCTGCCATCACCTTCCACAGTGATTTTGGAGCCCCCGAGAATCCCAGGGACGGGGGGAGACTGGTGGGCTGGAGTTCATGGGGTTGCTAAGAGTCTGACACGACTGAGAGACTTCACTTTCACTTTTTACTTTCATGCATTGAAGAAGGAAATGGCAACCCATTCCAGTGTTCTTGCCTGGGGAATCCCAGGGACCGGGGAGCCTGGTGGGCTGCCATCTCTGGGGTCGCACAGAGTCGGACACGACTGAAGTGACTTAGCAGCGGCAGCAGCAAAGATAAAGTCTGATACTGTTTCTGCTGTTTCCCCATCTATTTGCCATGAAGTGATGGGACCAGACGCAATGATCTTCATTTTCTGAATGTTGAGCATTAAGCCAACTTTTTCACTCTCCATAGGTACTTTCATTTGCATTATCTTGATTTTTCACCATGTCACTTTGCATGGTCATAAATTAGAAAAAGTAAACTGAATATTTGAGGGGGGGATTACCTAATATTAGATTTCTTATAATATGATTTAATTTGATTGACTTGTGGTCTGGAAAAAGTAACAGCTTGCTTAAATGTGTGTAAAATACAAATGTAAGCATGCCTCAGCTCATAAGCATGATGAATTAACAAAGTATGAAATAGTTCTCCAGTTTCTCATCAATGACTATCTGTTGTAACATCATACCCGATGTTTTCTATTGAGCTTTTTTATTTTCTGACACTGTATCCTATGAAAATAAGTTATATATATGCATCAAATTGTATGCAATGCACATCAGACTAATCTTTCAAACTTGTCACTTTCCAAAAGAGTAATAAATCAATGGATATATGTGATTTTGCTCCATTATTCAAACATAATCGGCTCACTGGAATGTGTTGAGTACATTTAGGTGAAACATGATTGATAGCCTTTGAATAAAACTCTACTGATATTGCCATCTCAATATTGTACTTTTTAATCTATGTTATTTATTTTAAAACATATTCATATTTCAGAAAGAAGCAGTATATTCTAACTTCAGTGATGGAACATTAATTGTACAGTCATGTATGACATATGCTCTCACCAAATATCACCTTCAGAATTTCATGTATACATTTGTTTTTCCTGTCTGAGAAGTGGTCTTTAATAAGGCAGTGTACAGTCTTATCACTGACAAAATTGAAGAGTATAAATATAAATCACAGAACCACTTTTTATGCTTTATAGACAATGAAAGTGAAAGCGTTAGTGGCTAAGTCCTGTCCAACTCTTTGCAACCCCATGGACTGTAGTCTGTCATGCTTCTCTGTCCATAGGATTCTCCAGGCAAGAATACTGGAGTAGGTTATCACTTTCTTCTCCAGGGGATCTTCCAGACCCAGGGACTGAATCTAGGTCTCCTGCACTGCAGGGGGACTCTTTACCATTTAAACAATCAAGCCCAAATATACTCAAAAAATTAAGGAGGTTAACAAATGTAATTTTACCAAATATTCTGGGAGAAATATGCTCTTGGATATTTCCCCAAAATGTTTGAATTGTTGGAGGAGAAATATTCTGTTTCCTGAATTATCTCTGGCCTCACATGATCTAATTATCTCTTTTAAGCCCCAATCCCATTTTTTCAAAGCCATTCAACATAAAGAATGTTAGAATCAAAATAGCCTGTGAACATTATATCTCGCACAACCTAATTAAGAGACAAGGAAAACATAGAGTAGTTTTTAAATTTCTTTGGAGATTTCATTGTTGGAGTAAATAGAATTTAGTCAATGGTTGTTCTTTAACAAAATTGTATAGGTTGAAATCTTACTTCAAGAACTACTAACTCTGTACCTTGAACACATTTATATACAGGGAGAGTTCTTGCATCATAAGTTTTTTGTGAGGACTAAAGAAATTTGTATGTGTGACACATTTGTATATGTAAAAAGCAGTGCTTGAAATGTAGCATTTTAAAAAAATGTTAAACTTAGTTTTACCTGGCTCCTTAGATATAAACAAATCACCACTAGCATTGCTTTTTTTAAAAAATGTGTATTTATTAGCAGTTGTTCTATCTGTTAAAATATATGATCATGTCTTTTACAGGGGATAAAATATTTCTCCTATTAGGGTTCATTAGTTGCTGTTGTTTTCTTCTGTGGAAATATGGTACTGGAGTGGTCAAGAGAAACTCTAGCCAATGTCATTAACTCTCAGGTAGGAGAGACACATAATCAAGGGAGAGCATTCTTATTTCTTAAACAATACTTTATTGTTTAAAAAATAGAAGTGTATTTGATGTACAATATTACATTAGTTCCAAGCGTAGTACATAATAATTTGCATACACTATGTAATGATCACTATGATAAATCTAATAACTATCTGTTCCCCTACAAAGTTATAGCATTATTGACTATATTCCTTATCTGTATGTTATACCTCTGTGACTTATTTATTACCTATATAGAGAAAGATTTTTTTACCTCTTCATTCCCATCACCTAGTTTGTTACTCCTTCAACCCCCTCATTTGGGCCACCATACTCATTCTCTGTGTGAATCAGTCTGTTTCCATCTTGTATTGCTTGTTTTGTTTTTTTAGATTCTACATTTAAGTGAGATCATGCAGTATTTTTCTTTCTCTGACTTACTTCACTTAGCACAATACTGTCCAGATCTATCCATGTTGCTGCGAATGGCAAGATTTCACTTTATAGTGAAATAGTGTTCCACTGAATACATATACCTTGTCTTCTTCATCTATTCCTCTATGAATGGACATTTCGGTTGTTTCAATATCTTAATTATTGTACATAATACTTCAGTTAATGTTAAAGTGCATTTATCTTTTAATATTTTGCTTTATTTAGATAAATACACAGAAGTGGAGCAGCTGGATCACATAACAAGTATACTTTCAAGTTTTTCAGAAACTTCCATATGGTTTTCCATATTGGTTGTACCAACTTATATTCCTATCAACAGTGGATGCACAAAGATTCCTTTTTCTCTGTGTTTTCTCCAATGCTTGTTGTCTGTCTTTTTGATAATAAAAAGTTCTGATGAGTACAAGGTGATACCTCATTGTGGTTTTTCACATGTAATTCCCTGATAATTAAGGATGTTGAACATATTTGTATGGAACCTTTGCCTTATGGATGTATTCTTTGGAAAAATGTCTGTTCATATCCTCTGCCCAATTTTTTTTTTTTTTTTTTTTTTTTAGGTAGGATTGTTTTTACAACGTTGAGTTGTATTAGTTCTTCATATATTTTGGATATCAATCCCTTATTAAACATATCATTTGAAAATACCTTCTCTCATTCAATGGCTGTCTTTTTATTTTGTTGAAAGTTTCCTTCCATGTGCAAAAGCTTTTATGTAGTTCCATCTTTTACTTTAGGGTTTTGTTGCCTTGCCTGAGGAGAAATGTCAAAAAGCATATAGCCTATGTTTTCTTTTAGAACTTTTTTCTCAAGTCTTACATATAAGACTTTAATCCATTTTGAGTTTATTTTTTGTTTGCTGTGAGAAAGTCCAATTTGATTATTATGCATGTAGCTGTCCAGTTTTAAACACCACTTAGTGAAGATATGGTCTCTTCCCAATTGTATAGTTTGGCCTCTGTTGTCATAGATATTTGACTGTATAAGTTTAGGTTTATTGCTGTATTTGCTTTTCTATTTCATTGATTTATACATCTATTTTTGTGTAGGTGCCATAATGTTTCAATCACTATAACTTTGTAATATAGTTTGAAGTCAAGAATTATGATACTTCCAGCTTTAGTATTTTTTCTCAAAAATGCTTTGGCCATCTGGGATCTTTTGTGTTTCTATACAAATTTTAGAATTGTTCTTTTTCTGTGAAAAATACCAAGGTATTTTGATAATGATTACATTAAATCTGTAGATTACCTTGGGGAATACTCTTATTCAAAAATATTAATTCGTCCAATCCACAAGGTTGGTGTATCTTTCTATTTGCTTGTTTCTTCAAACTCTTTCATCAGTGTGTTATAGTTTTTTGAGTATACCATTTCTGCTTCCTTGCTTAGATTTATTTCTAGGATGTTGTTTTAGTTCAGTTTCTAAGTTGTGTTCAACTCTGTGACCCCTGACCTGCAGCATATCAGGCTTCCTTGTTCTCCATTATCTCCCGGAGCTGCTCAAACCCATGCTCATAGACCAGTGATGCCATCCAACTGTTTCATCCTCTGTCACCCTCTTCTCCTCTTGACCTCAATCTTTCCCAGCATCAGAGTCTTTTCTAATGAATTGACACTTCACATCAGGTAGTCAAAATATTGGAACTTCAGCTTCAGCATCAGTCCTTCCAATGAATATTCAAGATTGATTTCCTTTAGGATTGACTGGTTTGATCTCCTTGCTGTCCAAGAATCTCTTAAGAGTCTTCTCCAACACAAGCTATTCCTTTTGATGTAATTTTAAATGGGATTGGTTTCATTTTTTTCTTTCTGATAACTCACTGTTTTTGAATAAACTACAGCAAATTTCTAGAATTCATCCTAGAATTTATAGAATTTTGTGAATTGATAAAATTCTTAAAATTTATAGAACTTATAGAATTCTATATCCTGCAAATTTATAGAACTCATTTATTAGTAGAAAATTCTGAAAGAGATGGGAATACCAGACCACCTGACCTGCCTCTTGAGAAACCTATATGCAGATTAGTAAGCAACAGTTAGAACTGAACATGGAATAACAGACTGGTTCCAAATAAGAAAAGGAGTACGCCAAGGCTGTATATTGTCACCCTGCTTATTTAACTTATATGCAGAGTACATCATGAGAAACGCTGGACTGGAAGAAACACAAGCTGGAATCAAGATTGCCAGGAGAAATATCAATAACCTCAGATATGCAGGTGACACCACCCTTATGGCAGAAAGTGAAGAGGAACTAAAAAGCCTCTTGATGAAAGTGAAAGAGGAAAGTGAAAAAGTTGACCTAAAGCTCAACATTCAGAAAACGAAGATCATGGCATCTGGTCCCATCACTTCATGGGAAATAGCTGGGAAAACAGTGGAAACAGTGCTTGACTTTATTTTTTTTGGCTCCAAAATCACTGCAGATGATGATTGCAGCCATGAAATTAAAAGACACTTACTCTTTGGAAGGAAGGTTATCACCAGTCTACATAGCATATTAAAAGCAGAGACAGTACTGTGCCAAGAAAGGTCTGTCTAGTCAAGGCTATGGTTTTTCCTGTGGTCATGTATGGATGTGACAGTTGGACTGTGAAGAAAGCTGAGCACTGAAGAATTGATGCTTTTAAACTGTGGTATTGGAGAAGACTCTTGAGAGTCCCTTGGACTGCAAGGAAATCCAACCAGTCCATTCTAAAGGAGATCAGTCCTGGGTGTCCTTTGAAAGGAATGATGCTAAAGTTGAAACTCCAGTATTTGGCCACCTCATGCGAAGAACTGACTCATTGGAAAAGAGTCTGATGTTGCGAGGGATTGGGGGCAGGAGGAGAAGGGGGCGGGAGAGGGTGAGATGGCTGAATGGCATCACCGACTCAATGGACGTGAGTTTGACTGAACTTATGGGGTCGCAAAATGTCTGACACAACTGAGCAACTGAATTGAACTGAACTGATAATCAACTTGATATGAATCACTTGATATCAACCTTTCAATGTACTGTTGAATTCTACTTGCTAATACTTTGTTGAGGATTTTTACATCCTATTTATCAAAAAAGTTATATTGACCTGAAATTGTGTGTGTGTGTGTGTGTTGTGTTTGTCTCATTTTAGTATTGGTGTGATGCTGCTCTTATAAAATAAATTCACAAGAATCCCTTCCTATTCAATTTTTTTTTGGCATAGTTTGAGAAGGATGAATGTTAGCTTGTATTTAAAGTTTGGTAGTTTTCAAATGTTAAACAATATAATCTCGAACTTATTTTTTGGGAGTTTTAAATTATTGATTCAACTTCACTATTGGTAATTGTTCTGTTCATATTTTTTCATTTTTTCCTGAATTAGTTTTGGGAGATTTTATTTTCCAGGGAATTAATCTAATTTTTCTAGATTGTTTATTTTATTGACATATAATTGTTTGAATTAATCACACAATCCATTTTTCTTTTTTTCTGTAATATCAGATGTAACTTCTCTTTCATTTCTGAGTTCATTTATTTCAGCTCACTCTTTTTAATTTTTCCTTGTTAAGTATGGCCAGATTTTTATCAGTTTTATTTATCTTTTCAAAGATGTAGCGCTTAGTTTCATTGTTCTTTTAACTTGTTTTTAGCTTCTATTTCATTTATTTCTGCTCTGATCTCTATCATTTTTCCTTCTACAAATTTTGTTTGTTCTTTATCTAGTTCCTTTTGATGTAACTTTAGATTGTTTGAGGTTTTTGCTTGTTTAATTTTCATTTTTAATTGGAGGATATTTGCTCAACAATATTGTGTTTGTTTTGGCCATACATCAAGATGAATCAGGCATTGATACACATATGTCCCTTCCCTCTTGAATCTCCCTCCCACCTCCCATCCTTCTAAGTTGTCACAAAGCACAAGTTTGAGCTCCATGAATCCCACAGCCAATTCCCATGGCTATCTAATTTATATATGGTAGTGTATACATTTCACCATTACTCCTTCAATTTGTCCCTCCCTCTCCTTCCTCCATTGTGTCCACAAGTCTGTTCTCTATGTCTCTGTTTCCACTGCTGTACTGCAAATAGATTCATCAGTATCATCTTTCTAGATTCCATACATATTCATTAATATAAAATATTTGTTTTCCTCTTTCTGACTTACTTCACTCTGTATAATAGGCTCTAGGTCCACCCACCTCATTAGAATGGACTAAAATGTGTTCCATTTAATGGCTGAGTAATATTCCATTTATATACATTCTGCAGTTTCTTTTATTTTATTTTTTTATTATTTTTAGTATAAATTTATTCATTTTAATTGGAGGTTAGTTACTTTACAATATTGTATTGGTTTTGCCATACATCAACATGTATCCACCACAGGTATACACGTGTTCCCCATCCAGAACCCCCCTCCCTCCTCCTTCCCCGTACCATCCCTCTGGGTTGTCCCAGTGCACCAGCCCCAAGCATCCAGTATCGTGCATTAAACCTGGACTGGCGATTCATTTCTTATATATTATACATGTTTCATTGCCATTCTCCCAACTCATCCCGGGAATGCAAACTATTACAGCCACTATGGAGAACAGTGTGGAAATTCCTTGAAAAACTACAAATAGAACTGCCTTATGACCCAGCAATCCCACTGCTGGGCATACACACCAAGGAAACCAGAATTGAAAGAGACACATGTACCCCAGTGTTCATCGCAGCACTGTTTATAATAGCCAGGACATGGAAGCAACCTAGATGTCCATCAGCAGATGAATGGATAAGAAAGCTGTGCTGCATATACACAATGGAGTATTACTCAGCCATTAAAAAGAATACATTTGAATCAGTTCTAATGAGGTGGATGAAACTGGAGCCTATTATACAGAGTGAAGTAAGCCAGAAAGAAAAACATCAATGCAGTATACTAATGCATATATATGGAATTTAGAAAGATGGTAATGATAACCCTGTATGCGAGACAGCAAAAGAGACTCAGATGTATAGAACACTCTTTTGGACTCTGTGGGAGAGGTAGAGGGTGGCATTCCACAGCTTCTTTATCCATTCATCTGTCAATGGACATCTAGGTTGTTTCCATGTTCTAGCTATTGTAAATAGTGCGGCAATGAACATTAAGATACCTGTCTTTTTCAATTATGGCTTCCTAAGGAAACAGTGCCAGACTTTATTTTTGGGGGCTCCAAAATCACTGCAGATGCTGACTGCAGCCATGAAATTAAAAGACGCTTACTCCTCGGAAGAAAAGTTATGACCAACCTAGATAGCATATTCAAAATCAGAGACATTACTGTGCCGACTAAGGTCCGTCTAGTCAAGGCTATGGTTTTCCTGCGGTCATGTATGGATGTAAGAGTTGGACTGTGAAGAAGGCTGAGCGCCGAAGAATTGATGCTTTTGAACTGTGGTGTTGGAGAAGACTCTTGAGAATCCCTTGGACTGCAAGGAGATCCAACCAGTCCATTCTAAAGGAGATCAATACTGGGATTTCTTTGGAAGGAATGATGCTAAAGTTGAAATTCTAGTACTTTGGCCACCTCATGCAAAGAGTTCACTCATTGGAAAAGACTCTGATGCTGGGAACGATTGGGGGCAGGAAGAGAAGGGGACGACAGAGGATGAGATGGCAGGATGGCATCACTGACTCAATGGACTTGAGTCTGAGTGAACTTTGGGAGTTGGTGATGGACAAGGAGGCCTGGCGTGCTGCAATTCATGGGGTCACAAACAGTCAGACACGACTGAGCGACTGAACTGAACTAAACTAAAGGATATATGCCCAATAGTGGGATTATTGGGTGATTTTGTAATTTTATTCCTAGATTTTTAAGATATCTCTGTACTGTTCTCCATAGTGGCTGTATCAATTTTCATTCCCATCAACAGTGCAAGAGGCTTCCTTTTTACCACACTCTCTCCAACATTTATTATTTGTAGATTTCTTGATGATGGCCATTCTGTCCAGTGTGAGTTGATACCTCATTGTAATTTTTATTTGCATTTCTCTAATAATGAGTGATGTTAAGCATTTTTTCATGTATTTATTAGCCATCTGTTTGTTTTCTTTGGAGAAATGTCTGTTTAGGTTATCGGCCACTCTTTGATTGGGCTGTTTGTTTTTCTCCTATTGAGCAGTATGAGCTACTTGTGTATTTTAGAGATTGCTTCTTTGTCAGATTCATTTGCTATTTTTTCTCCCATTCTGAGAGGTTTTTTTTTTTTTTTAAGTTAAGTTTCAATTTTTTTTAATTTTTATTTTTACCTTATTTTACTTTACAATACTGTATTGGTTTTGGCATACCTTTGACATGAATCCACCACAGGTGTACATGAGCTCCCAAACATGAACCCCCCTCCCACAAGTTTAATTAGGTCCCACTTGGTTTATTTCTGTTTTTATTTCCATTATTCTAGAAAGTGGGCCACAGATGATCTTGCCGTGATTTATGTCAAGGAGTACACTGTTTATCATATCCTCTAGGAGCTTTATAGTTTCTGCCTTATATTTAAGTCTCTATCCATTTTGAGTTTATTTTTGTCTATGGTGTTATGAGGTATTCTAGTTTCATTCTTTTACATCTAGCTGTACAGCTTTTGCAGCACCACTTATTGAAAAGTCTGTCTTTTATCCATGTAATCTAATGTGTTAAGGCCAACATTTCCTTATTGATATTCAGTCTGATGATTTATTCATTGATATAACTGTGATGTTAAAGCCCCCTAGTATTATTGTATTAATGTCAATTTTCCCCTTTATATTTGTTAATACTGGCTTTATGAATTTGAATGTTCCTTTGTTGATTGTATGTATGTATACAATTGCTAAATTATCTTGTTCGGTTGATCCCTTTATTTTATACAACGTTCTTCTTTGCCTCTTCTTACAATACTTGTTTTAAAGTCTGTGTTGTCTGATGTAAGTATATAGCTTCCTTTTTTCCCCCCATTTGAGTGAAATATCAATTTCCATCTGCTCACCTTCAGTCTTAATGTGCTTTTAGATCTGAAGTGAGTTACTTGTAGGTAGCATATGCATAGGTCTTTTCTTCTTTTATTCATTCAGCAACTCTATGTCTTTTAATTGGGGTATTGTGTCCATTTACATTTAAACTAATTATTCATAGGCATATACTTACTGCCATTTTATTGATTATTTTCCAGTTGTCTTTGTAGTTTTATTGGTGGTGGTATTAGTGTTGGTACTGTTCATCTTTTGCTCTCTTCCTGTATGATTTGATAGCTATCTTCAGTATTATGTATAGAGTCCTTCATCTTTATGTATGTTTGTATGTATGTTGTAAGTTTTAGGTTTATGATTACCATGAAGTTTACATTCAACAATGTACATGAAAGAAAAAAAAAAAAACAACAATGTACATGTACTTGTTTTAAGTTGATGATCTCTTAAATTCAAACCAATTCTAACCAGCCTTCATTTTTATTCCTCCTTCCCACTTTAAATGTTATTTTTGTCAAATTTTGCATCTTTCTTTCTTGTACATCCCATAATAATTTGTTGAAGATATAGTTGACTTTACTGCTGTCTTTTAAGCTTCCTAATAGCCTTATAAGTGATTGATTCACTCTCTACTGTATGTTTGATTTTACCACTGATTTTTAATTATTCTCATCACTTTCATATTTCTGATTTTGGTCTTTTCTGCTTTGAGAAGTCAATTTTACATTACTTGTATAGCTAGTTTAGTGCTGTTGAACTCTTTTTCTTGGCTAATATAGTAGAGGACTGCCTATGTATTCTTAAACCTATATACAAGATATTTATTAAAAATTAGAAATTATTTTAACTCTTTTTTTGTGACTTTAGTAAATTATAATGTTAATGTTGAACAAGTAGTCTTATTCTATTAATAACTCATGTGTGTGGGTGTGCTCAGTCATGTCCACCTCTTTGCTACCCCATGGACTGTAGCCCACCAGACTCACATATTTGGGGAAAATATCCAATACTATATTTCTCCCATGACTTTTGCTAAATATTTTTGCTAAGCTTATTGATTTATATATATATATGTATATATATATATATTTCTGTCTATAAAGCATTACAGGATGCTTGGGGCTGGTGCACTGGGATGAACCAGAGGGATGGTATGAGGAGGGAGGTGGGAGAGGGGTTTAGGATGGCGAACACATGTACACTCATGGCAAATTCATGTTGATGTATGGCAAAACCAATACAATATTGTAAAGTAAAAAAATAAAAAAATAAATGTTAAAAAAAGCATTTTAAAGGAACATTCTGTAATATTTATTAGAACTAGAAGACAAAATTAAAGATGATTGCTTCTTGTCAGGAAAGCTATTACAAACCTAGGCAGTATATTAAAAAGTAAAGATATTACTTTGCCAACAGAGGTCCATATAGTCAAGGCCACTATATGGACCTTCCCACTAGTCATGTACAGTTATGAGAGCTGGATAATAAAGAAGCCAGAGCACTGAAGAATGATGTTTTTGAACTGTGGTATCAGAGAAGACTTTTGAGAATCCCTTGGAAAGCAAGGAGATCAAAGCAGTCAATCCTAAAGGAAATAACCCCTCAATATTCATTGGAAAGAGTGATGCTGAGGCCAAAGCTCTAATACTTTGGCCACCTGGTGTAAACAATCAACTCATTGGAAAAGACCCAGATGCTGGAAAAGATTGAAGGCAGAAATAGTAAAGGGTAACAGAAGATGAGATGGTTAGATGGCATAACCAATGCAATGGACATGAACTTGGGAAAACTCCAGGAGATAGTGACAGACAGGGAAGCCTGGAATGCTGGAGTTCATGAGGTTGTGAAGAGTCAGACAGGACTTGGTGACTGACCAACAACAATAGCAATACTTATTTATACTGTTTATTTGCTAATAATACAATTATACACTCCCTTAACTATTGCTATTAATAGTTTTATTACATGTGAAAAAGTTTGTGCCTATATTTTTCAGTAGAGAAAAAGTTGATCCTAGAAGTAGCTGATATCATTACCATTGTTAAATCTAAACCTAACTGCTTGTTTATTGCTAAGGTTATTTTAAGCTTTTTATCTTTAATTATCCATCACTCCCCACATGAGATTACTATTCATCTCTTTATTAGAAAACCAAAGTTATATATCCCTCTCACTTCGTTAATAAAGAGTAAAAGCATATAAAAAACAATTCTATAAATGGTTTGTGTGTGAAAATGTATAAGCTTAGGATTATGGAAACTTTTAAATCAATACACTAATGAGCCATGTCCTCTATACAACCAAATATTCACTGCTGCTGCTACTAAGTCACTTCAGTTGTGTCTGACTCTGTGCAACCCCATAGATGGCAGCCCCTCCTTATGCACTTCTGCAACCTACTTTACAGTATTGGACTACTTGTAGACAATTTAGCACAATGAGGCTTTAGTTAAACAACGTCATTGAGTGGGTAGCCATTCCCTTCTCCAGGGGATCTTCCCTACCCAGGGATCAAACCCAGGTCTCCTGCATTTCAGGCAGATTACTTACCATCTGAAACCCGAGGGAAGCCCAAGAATACTAGAGTGGGTAGCCTATCATTTCTCCAGTAGATCTTCCCAATCCAGGGGTCAAATCAGGGTCTCCTGCATTTCAGGAAGATTCTTTACCAGTTGAGCTACCAGGGAAGCTAAAATTGTTAAGCAGATCTAAATAACTTTCCAACATTTCAAAAATAATTTTAAGATTATTATTAGTAAAAGCATAACACAAAATTTTCATTGTTTTTATCAGTTATGCTTCAAAATGGAAAGAGATCTTTTGAGGCCATCCAATTATGTCCTTTTAAGTAAACATATTTTTCTTTGGTAGATCCATAGAAGAACTTGTCACATCCTCTATGCTTTCCAGTTTCAATAGTTTCTTTTCAAATGGCTTTCAATAAATTTGATATTGATCAGTTTAGCTTCTTTCCTTATTTCAGGAAAATAAAAATGAGCTGGTAATACTTTTTTTCATTATCATGCTATATATTAAAATGAAATTACAGAATTCACTTTCCCCCCCAATAATACTTCTAGTCATCTTAAAAATCTTTGATTAATATTTCTGGCTTTGCTTGAATTCATTACAGAATTGTTCTTGATCAGAAAATGGTGCAATGAACAAAATCTGACTTTGACCATTCGATAATGCACATGAAATGTCACATAAACAATGGGTTAATAAATGTCTGTTTACCAGATAAATGATTAATTGAAATGATTAAACCCTTTGGCCATTAAGGCCAGAGCCAGGCAGCATAAGCTTGAACACAGCTTTAATTTCTTCATTTATTAAATGGCTTTTCTAATTGTAAATACTTAAAGGGCTTTTTGAGAAATAAATCAATTGCTATGGGTATAGCACCTAGAATACTGACTGGTCAACAGTAATCAATGTAGAAGGACGTAAGTTTGAAAATATTAAGATTTAAACAAACAATCAAAAATAAATATATGATTTGAAAGTAAATGCGCATCTCTACCAGACAAGTCTCCAAAACAAACAAACACTTTTGGCTTTAAATTGCTAGTCTTATATTCTTAAAATGAATTTAAAAATGCAAGATTTCTGATTTGTATGAAAATCTTCTCATATATTTATGTAGTCCTACTCAATAAGAGTGTCTTATCAATCTCACTATAAAAAAAATTCCTTAAAATGATTAAAACAAAAAGTGTGTGAGTGTGTGATTTCACATTCCATCTCCTAGGCTATGCAGAATGATTATGTAGGTCAGCTGTCTGCAAACAAGCCCTCTCACCCAGATTCATCCCAGAGCTTCTTTTGTAAGTAAAATATTATTGGAAAATGTTCATGCTGAATCCTTTACACACCGTCTATGGCTGCTTTCATATTACCATGTTAGAGGTTATCAGTTGTGAAAGAAGCCCATTATAGTGAAATGATTTACTATCTGTCCCGTTATACAAATTATTTACAGATACCTAGTGTCAATAATAAAGAAGAAAATAAGCAGAAATAGACTATATTGCTGAACATATCTGAATTATGGAAAACTAATAAACTCCTACTTTTATAAATTTTGAATAAAATGTATAATCCATTAAAGACATTTGGATGTAGATCTAAGAACTGAAAAAAATGATTGCTCTTCTTTAAAACTGAGCAGGCTTACTCTGGAATGTAAATTTCCTCCATATATTCAGGGCTTTTTACAAGTACAAGAGTAGATGTTAAAGCTAGGGTATATGTAGATAACATATACAAGTGAAAATGAAAGTGAAGTAGCTCAGTCTTGTCCGACTCTTTGCGTCCTCATGGACTGTAGACTACCAGTCCCCTCCATCCATAGGATTTCCCAGGCAAGAATGCTGGAGTGGGTTGCCATTTCCTTCTTCAAGAGACCTTCCCACCCAGGTATTGAATCAGGGTCTCCCACATTGTAGGCAGACACTTTACCATCTGATCCATCAGGGAAGTTAATGTTGAATACAATATGTTGAATGCAGCATTCATCTAAAATATGAGATTAGTTATATGTTATATAATAAAGCAAATCTCAACATATTTCATGGAGTAAAGTCACAGATTTTGTGCAAACTTTCTTCTCAGACACCCATAATAAAAACAATGAAAGCAAAGCAAATAATTACAGATATTTCAAATTAAATTGTAAAATTCCAAAAGTTATCAAATATTCAGTTCAATTGAGTTCAGTTGCTCAGTCGTGTCAGACTCTTTGCGACTCCATGAATTGCAGCATGCCAGGCCTCCCTGTCCATCACCAACTCCAGGTGTTTACTCAAGCTCATGTCCATTGGGTTGGTGATGCCATCGAGCCATCCCATCCTCTGTGGTCCCCTTCTCCTCCTGCCCCCAATCCCTCCCAGCATTAGAGTATTTTCCAATGAGTTAACTCTTTGTATGAGTTGGCCAAATTAAAGCACATCAGTCCTGGGTATTCTTTGGAAGGATTGATGTTAAAGCTGAAACTCCAAAACTAAAGATGTTATGGGGAGGGGAGGTGGGAGGGGGGGTTCATGTTTGGGAATGCATGTAAGAATTAAAGATATTAAAATTAAAAAAATAAAAAACTAAACTAAAATAAAATAAAAAAAATAAAGTGAACTGGTTGGCTCTCCTTGAAGTCCAAGGGACTCTCAAGAGTCTTCTCCAACACCACAGTTCAAAAGCATCAATTCTTTGGCACTCAGCTTTCTTCACAGTCCAACTCTCACATCCATACATGACCAAGGGAATAACCATAGCCTTGACTAGATGGACCTTTGTTGGCAAAGTAGTCTCTGCTTTTGAACATGCTATCTAGGTTGGTCATAACTTTCCTTCCAAGGAATAAGCGTCTTTTAATTTCAGGATTTCAATCACCTTCTGTAGTGATTTTGGAAGGCCCCCAAGTAAAGTCTAACACTGTTTCCAGTCTTTCCACATCTATTTCCCATGAAGTGTTGGGACCAGATGCAATGATCTTCATTTTCTGAATGTTGAGCTTTAAGCCAACTTTTTCAATTTCATCAAGAGGCTTTTTAGCTCCTCTTCAATTTCTACCTGAGGGTGGCATCATCTGCATATGTGAGGTTATTGATATTTCTCTCGGCAATCTTGATTCCAGCTTGTGTTCTTCCAGCCCAGCGTTTCTCATGCTGTACTCTGAATAAAAGTTGAATAAGCAGGGTGACAATATATAGCCCTGATGTACTTCTTTTCCTATTTGGAACCAGTCTGTTCCATGTCGAGTTCTAACTGTTGCTTCCTGACTGCATATAGGTTTCTCAAGAGGCAGGTCAGGTGGTTTGGCATTCCCATCCCTTTCAGAATTCTCCACAGTTTATTGAGATCCACACAGTCAAAGGCTTTGGCATAGTCAATAAAGCAGAAATGGATGTTTTTCTGAAACTCTCTTGTTTTTCCATGATCTAGTGGATGTTGGCAATTTGATCTCTGGTTCCTCTGCCTTTTCTAAAACCAGCTTGAACATATGGAAGTTCACGGTACATGTTTTGCTGAAGCCTGGCTTGGAGAATTTTGAGCATTACTTTTCTAGCGTCTGAGATGAGTGCAATTATGTGATTGTTTGAGCATTCTTTGGAATTGCCTTTCTCTGGGATTGGAATGAAAACTGTTTCCATTCCTGTGGCCACTGCTGAGTTTTCCAAATTTGCTAGCATATTGAGTGCAGCACTTTAATAGCATCATCTTTCAGTATTTGAAATAGCTCAACTGGAATTCCGTCACCTCCACTAGCTTTGTTCATAGTCATGCTTTCTAAGGCCCACTTGACTTCACATTCCAGGATGTCTGGCTGTAGGTGAGTGATCATACCATTGAGATTATCTGGCTCATGAAGATTTTTTTTGTATAGTTCTGTGTATTCTTGCCACCTCTTCTTAATATATCTTCTGCTTCTGTTAGCTCCATCCCATCTCTGTCCCTTATCGAGCCCAACTTTGCATAAATGTTACCTTGGTATCTCTAATTTTCTTGAAGAGATCTCTAGTCTTTCCCATTCTGTTGTTTTCCGCTATTTCTTTGCATTGATCACTGAAGAAGGCTTTCTCCTTGCTCTTCTTTGGAACTCTGCCTTCACATGCTTGTATCTTTCCTTTTCTCCTTTGCTTTTCACTTCTCTTCTTTTCACAGCTATTTGCAAGCCCCCCTCAGACAGCCATTTTGTTCTTTAGCATTTCTTTTCCATGGGGATGGTCTTGATCCCTGTAACCTGTACAATGTCACGAACCTTCATTGATAGTTCATCAGGCACTCTGTCTATCAGATCTAGTCCCTTAAATCTATTTCTCACTTTCACTGTATAATCATAAGGGATTTGATTTAGGTCGTACCTGAATGAGCTAGTGGTTTTCCCTACTTTCTTCAATTTAATCTGAATATGGCGATAAGGTGTTCATGATCTGAGCCACAGTACGCTCCAGGTCTTGTTTTTGCTGATTGTGTAGAGCTTCTCAGTCTTTGGCTGCAAAGAATATAATCAATCTGATTTTGGTGTTGACCATCTGTTGCTGTCCATGTGTAGAGTCTTATCTTGTGTTGTTGGAAGAGGGTGTTTTCTATTCCCAGTGCATTCTCTTGGCAAAAGTCTATTAGCCTTTGCCCTGCTTCATTCCATACTCCGAGGCCAAATTTGCCTGTTACCCCAGGTGTTTCTTGACTTCCTACTTTTGCTTTCCAGTCCCCTATAATGAAAAAAGACATCTTTTGGGGGTATTAGTTCTAAAGGGTCTTGTAGGTCTTCATAGAATCCTTCAACTTCTGCTTCTTCAGTGTTACTCATTGGGGCATAGACTTGGATTACTGTGATATTGAATGGTTTGCCTTGGAAACGAACGGAAATCATTCTGTCGTTTTTGAGACTGCATCCAAATACTGTACTTTGGACTCTTTTGTTGACCGTGATAGCTACTCCATTTCTTTTAAGGGATTCCTGCCCACAGTAGTAGATATAATGGTCATCTGAGTTAAATTCACCCATTCCAGTCCATTTTAGTTAGCTGATTCCTAAAATGTCCATGTTCACTCTTGCCATCTCCTGTTTGACCACTTCCAATTTGCCTTGATTCATGGACCTAACATTCCAGGTCCTTTGCAATATTGTTCCTTATAGCATCGGAGATTGCTTGTTTCACCAGTCACATCCACAACTGGGTATTGTTTTTGCTTTGGCTCCATCCCTTCATTCTTTCTGGAGTCATTTCTCCACTGATCTCCAGTAGCATATTGGGCACTTACTGACCTGGGGAGTTCCTCTTTCAGTATCCTATCATTTTGCCTTTTTGTACTGTTCATGAGGTTCTCAAGGCAAGAATACTGAAGTGGCTTGACATTCCTTTCTCCAGTGGACCACATTCTGTCAGACTTCTCCACCATGACCCGCCCACCTTGGGTGGCCTCACACGGCATGTCTTAATTTCATTGAGTTAGACAAGACTGTGGTCCATGTGATCAGATTGACTAGTTTTCTGTGATTATGGTTTTAGTGTCTGCCCTCTGATTCCCTCTTTCAACACCTACCGTCTTACTTGTGTTTCTCTTACCTTGGATGTGGGGTGTCTCTTCATGGCTGCTCCAGCAAAGTGCAGCCACTACTCCTTACCTTGGATGAGGGATATAGTTTAGGAGGAATATTACAAATTTTATTAAAATTTTCTGTAAAGATAACATAGCATATTAAAACAAGTCAAAAATCTAGTCATAGAAAATATTTCCCCTTGCACATTTTTTTCTGACAAGAAAAAATGAAATTATAATTATTAGGCATTTACTGAGGGAAAAAAACAATGCAGAGTAACTATGCTGCTACTGCTGCTAAGTTGCTTCAGTCATGTCCAACTCTGTGCGACCCCATAGACGGCAGTCTACCAGGCTCCCCCATCCCTAGGATTCTCCAGGCAAGAACACTGGAGTGGGTTGCTATTTCCTTCTCCAATAGAGTAACTATAACAAGGTAAAAATATGCACAAGCAAAAGTAAATTAATATTCAGTTAAAAGGCATGTAATTGATCATAGAATTCAAGAATCATTGGGCCTTTATGACCATTATCTAATTTAATTTGGCATAACATTATATCCCCAAGAAAAAGAAATGGAAAAAGGCAAATTGGTTGTCTGAGGAGGCCTTACAAGTAACTGTGGAAAGAAGAGAAGAGAAAACAAAGGAGAAAAGGAAAGATATAAGCATGTGCATGCAGAGTTCCAAAGAATAGCAAGGAGAGATAAGAAAGCCTTCCTCAGTGATCAATGCAAGGAAATAGAGGAAAACAATAGAATGGGAAAGACTAGAGATCTCGTCAAGAAAATTAGAGATACCAAGGGAACATTTCATGCAAAGGTGGGCTCCATGAAGGACAGAAATGGTATGGACCTAACAGAAGCAGAAGATATTAAGAAGAGGTGGCAAGAAAACACAGAAGAATTAAACAAACAAACAAAAAAAATTTTGCCACCCAGATAATCACCATGACGTGATCACTCACACTCACATAGAGCCAGACATCTTGGAATGTGAAGTCAAGTGGGCCTTAGGAAATCACTACAAACAAATCTATTGGAGGTGATGGAATTCCCGTTGAGCTATTTCAAATACTAAAAGATGATGCTGTTAAAGTGCTGCACTCAATATACCAGCAAATTTGGAAAACTCAGCAGTGGCCACAGGACTGGAAACAATCAGTTTTCATTCCAATTCCAAAGAAAGGCAATACCAGAAAATGCTCAAACTACCGCACAATTGCACTCATCTCACATGCTAGAAAAGTAATGCTCAAAATTCTCCAAGCCAGTCTTCAGCAGTACATGTATTGTGAACTTCCATATGTTCAAGGTGGTTTTAGAAAAGGCAGCGGAATCAGAGATCCAATTGCCATCATCCACTGGATCATCAAGAAAGCAAGAGAGTTCCAGAAAAACATCTATTGCTGCTTTATTGACTATGCCAAATGCTCTGATTGTGTGGATCACAATAAACTGTGGAGAATTCTGAAGGAGATGTGAATAACAGGCCATCTGACCTGCCTCTTGAGAAACCTTTATGCAGGTCAGGAAGCAACGGTTAGAACTGGACATGGAACAACAGACTGGTTCCAAATAAGAAAAGAAGTACGTCAGGGCTGTATATTGTCACCCTGTTTATTTAACTTCTACACCGAGTTCTAGGCTAGAGGAAGCACAAGCTGAAATCAAGATTTCTGGGAGAAATATCAATAACCTCAGATATGCAGTGACACCATCCTTATGGCAGAAAGTGAAGAGGAGCTTAAAAAGCCTCTTGATGAAAATGAAAAAGGAGAGTGAAAACGTTGGCTTAAAGTTCAACTTTCAGAAAACTATGATCATGGCATCCAGTCCAATCTCATGGCAAATAGATGGAAAAACAGTGGGAACAGTGGCTTACCTTATTTTTGGTGGGCTCCAAAATCACTGCATTGGTGACTGCAGCCATTAAATTAAAATATGCTTACCCCTTGGAAGGAAAGTTATGACCAACCTAGATGGCATGTTGAAAAGGTAGAGACATTACTTTGCCAACAAAAGTCCGTCTAGTCAAGGTTATGGTTTTCCTGTGGTCATGTATGGATGTGAGAGTTGGACTCTAAAGAAAGCTGAGCACCAAAGAATTGATGTTTTTTAACTGTTGTGTTGAAGCAGACTCTTGAGAGTCCCTTGGACTGCAAGGAGATCCAACCGGATCATCGTAAAGTAGATCAGTCCTGGGTCTTCATTGGAAAGACTGATGTTGAAGCTGAAAATCCAATACTTTGGCCACCTGATGCGAAGAACTGACTCATTTCAAAAGATGCTCATGTTGGGAATGATTGAGGGCAGGATGAGAAAGGGACAACAGAGGATGAGATGGTTGGATCTCATCACCGACTCAAAGGAGATGGGTCTGGGTAGACTCCAGCAGTTTGTGATAGACTCCCGCAGTTGGTGATGGACAGGGAGGCCTGGTGTGCTGTGGTTCATGGGGATGCAAAAGGTCAGACACAACTGAGCAACTGAACTGACTGAGTGTACGGTCTTCCTTGGTGATTAAGAGTATAAAAATCTGCCAGCAATACAGGAGACCTGGGTTTCATCTCTGTGTCAGGAAGATCTCCTGGAGAAGGGAATGGCAACTTCATTCCATTATTTTTTTCTGGAGAATTCCAAGGACAGAGCATCCTGCCAGGCTACAGTCCTTGAAGTTGTAGAGTTGGATATGACGGAGCGACTAACACACAAACTTACCACATGGAAATAAACTGTATAAATCAACAAAAAAAGATGTCGGTGCACAGTGAATAATTTATCAGTCCAGCTGATGAGTACTTTTTACGGTAGTCTAAGTTATTTTAAGATCGGGAATAAATTAAGGTTGAAGAATAGGAAGCAGTTAGAAAATGGGAGGTTTACATCAGTGTTCCCAAATGTGCTGCATCAAATTTGATGAAGTTTATGTCTGTAATTTGACCTAATTGGATATTTAAAAAAAAAGAAACTTGACATAGCAAATATATCAATTCTTCCTAAATTGATTCCAGTCTTAATGCTATTCTTACCAAAATTCCAGTGGGAATTTTCATTGACAGGACAAAACATTATTTATACACAAAATCATGGGCCCTAGGATAAAAAAAGTAAAATCCTCCCAAAAGATCTTAACAAAGAAGAATAAAATAACGAGGATAATACTGTTTGATATTGTCTTATAATAAACCTATAAGATAACATAGTACTGGCAGAGAGGTAAGTTACATATATTAATGGAACAGAATGGAGAACTCAGAAATATACCCACACAAATTTTTAATTTAATTTTAATTTAATGATTTAAAATAATATAATAAAATAGTAGAGATATATCAGTCATACAGTTTCTGGCGCAAGAGACATATATGTACTGTGCTGTGCTGTGCTTAGTCTCTCAGTCGTGTCTAATTCTTTCATGACCCCGTGGACAGTAGCCCTCTAGGCTCCACTATCCATGAGATTTCCCAGGCAATAATACTGAAGCTATGACAAACCTAGACAGTGTATTAAAAAGCAGAGACATTATTTTGTCAACAAAGGCCCGTATAGTCAAAGCTATAGTTTTTCCAGTAGTCGTGTATGGATGTGAGAGTTGGACCATAAAGAAGGCTGAATGACAAACAACTGATGCTTTTGAACTGTGGTGTTGGAGAAGAATCTTAAGAGTCCTTTGGACTGTGAAGAGATCAGACCAGTCAATCCTAAAGGAAATCTATCTTTAATATTCATTAGCAGGACTCACGCTGAAGCTGATGCTCCAATACCTTGGCTAACTGATGAAAAGAATTGATTCATTGGAAAAGACTCTGATGCTGGGAAAGATTGAGGGCAGGAGAAGAAGGGGATGACAGAGGACAAGGTGGTTGGATGGCATCATTGACTCACTGGACATGAGTTTGAGCAAGCTCTGGGAGATGGCGAAGGACAGGGAAGCCTGGCATACTGCAGTCCATAGGGTCACAGAGTCGGATATGACTGAGCGACTGAACAATAACAAACATATAAGCAGAGTGCTACTGAATAACACAGCTGAGGGCCAGAAAATAATGGAAGATCACAGACATGCAGTTACTCTGTTGATCTATCAAATCCAAGTGTCTGTGTTGATTACAGTGTGCATCCGCAGGTACAAGCATTACCTATCTAAAGTAGAATTGTCAACAAGGAGGGAAAATAAGAGATTTCAAATGTGTAAATGGTTAAGGCATCTTTCCAGTTGATCATCAACTCTGGTAGAAGAAGTATCTGCTATAATTCCTTACTGCAATGGTAATGAGGGAGATAATTATCCTCTTTGCATAATCTATACATAATTTAATTGAGCCTAATTCTCCTTTCAAATTCCCAAAGGGAGATCATTCTTGATGTCAAAAAATTTACCCTTGGGAATCTTTCTCTCCTGCTCTGCATAGTTCCTTGATGGTGGGAGAAATTACATCGACTGTACAAATCCTCTTTATTTCCAAAACATCATTTTAAAATATTCAATCAAAAATTATTCTACCAGTTTCTGATTGAGTATGTTATTCTCCTAGAATTGAGATAGAAAAATTCAAAATTCCTTTAATTTGTTTTAATTTTAAGTGATAAACGAATGCGCGTATGTGCTCATATGTGCATACACACATACAGACAAACATGTAAAATGTTTGCCACCATCCATTTTATAAAGGAACCCTAGGGAATAATGAACTTCCTATTTCCTCAGTTTTATTGAATATTTAAAAAAATGTTTGTTTATGAAAATCTTCCTCCAGAGATATCCTAGAGTGTGAGTCTCCTACCTCCAGGATCTAATGCTTAATGGTCTGAGTTGGAGCTGATATAATAATAAGAAGAATAAAGTGCACAATAAATGTAATACACTTGAATCATGCTAGAACGACACCCCTCTCCCTGTGGCCATAGTCCATGGAAAAGTTATCTTCCATAAAATTGGTTCCTGGTGCCAAAAACATTGGGCACTGCTGCTCTAGAGGAAAAACTCCCACAAGATTTAGTATGTGGTTTATGTTTAGAGCAGTATTTGACCAGTGTTGTTGCCTCTTATTTATAGCTTTATTTGTTGATCTTTAAGATATTTGAGTAAGCCCCTGACGGTGATGGGGTGGAATTTTTTAAAGCATATAAATGGTTTGAAGTTCAATTTCTACTCACATATTTTCATTCCACATTTTTGAAGACATAGATAAATGAAAACAAAGCCCTATAAATTAATTATATGTTCATTTTATGTCTATAGGCATAATAATATTCTTTGTTGTACAAAAGCTTTATGTTTGAAAGTGATCCCGTTTATCCTTTGGAGAATGCAAATAACTTGGCAATTTCTAAATTGGTTCAGAAAAGCTGTCCCAGCAACTTATTTATATGTTTGTTGACTGGGAAAATACCTTTCCCCCCTCCTTTTTTTTTTTTTTTTTTGACTCTCACTGCAGTAATATGCTCAGTGTATAAAATTTTAAAAGTACAGTACAGTATAAAGAAGCAGCTATTTATTCTAAAATTTGCTCATTGAGAAGGTATTTATTATTTATCTATATACAATTTTATTTTTAATGTATTTTTAAAATTTTTCAATTTTTATAGGCTATATTCCATTTCCAGTTATTACAAAATACTGGCTTTATTCTGCATGCCATACAATACATCTTTGAGCCTGTCTTATATCTAAGAATCTGTACCACCTGCTTCATCATTCCTGTGTCACCCCTTGATGAACCCAGTGGTAACCACTAGTTTGGTCTCTATATCTGTAAATCTCCTTTGTTATATTCAGTAGTTTGTTGTACTTTTTAGATTGAACACATATATGATATCTCACAGTATTTGTTTTTCTCTTTCTGACTTACTTCACTTAACATAATGCTCTCCAAGTCCATCCAGGTTGCTGCAAATGGCAAATTTTCATTCTCTTTTATGGTTGTCTGGTATTCTATTATTGGAGCAGGAAATGGCAGCCCACTATAATGTTCTTGCCTGGAGAATACCATAGACGGAGGAGCCTGGCAGGAGTCCATGGGGTCGCAATGAGTCGGACATGACTGAGCAGGTATGTAGTATTCCATTATATATAGGTACCACATCTTCTTTATCCATTCATCTACTGATGGACACTTAGGCTGCTTCCCTATCTTGGCAATTGCAAATAATGCAGCAGTGAAATTCCAAATAATACTGCTATGATGGCCTGTTGACTATCTGCATTTCCTCTTTGGAAAAATGTCTGTTTAGTTCTTCTGCCCATCTTAAATGCATTTTTAGACACAATACATTTTTAGGAAAAATAGCGGTGGTGTCAGCCACATTCATTTACTGTGTAACAAGGGCAACTACTTGCCAAAGCTTCTACTCTTTGTGGGAAGCACCTAATAGAGAATGATAACCTTTTCCTCCCACCCTAAAGAAAGTGAGTGATTCAACAAAAGCGGTCGTGAGAACCTGGTGTTCATTGGTTATATTTTCTATTTTTTTTTAATTTTCATTTTTTAATTTATTTGACTGCACCAGGTCATATTAATAGTCATGGCATGTGGGATCTTTAGTTGTGTCATGTGGCATCTATAGTTGTGACATGTGGCATCTAGTTCCTAGTATGTGTGTGTGTGCTCAGTCATGTCTGACTCTTTTGGTCCAATAGACTAGCCCACCAGGCTGCTCTGTCTATGGAATTTTCCAGGCAAGAATACTGGAGTGCCATTTCTTATTCCAGGGTATCTTCCCAACACAGAGATTGAATCTGTGTCTCTTTAATCTCCTGCATTGGCAGGCAGATTATTTACCACTAGTGCCACTTGGGACTAGGGATCAAATATTGGCCTCCCACTTTAGGAGCATGGAGTCTTATCTTCTCTACATTCTGTGGAATTCTCCAGGCCAGAATACTGGAGTGGGTAGCTTTTCCCTTCTCCAGGGCATCTTCCCAATCCAGGGATTGAATCTAGGTCTCCCGCATTGCAGGTGGATTCTTTACCAGCTGAGCCACACAGAGGAAGCCCAAGAATACCTTTTCCAGTGGATCTTCCTGACCCAGGAATTGAAGTTGAGTCTCCTGCATTGCAGGTGGATTCTTTACCAACTGAGCTATCAAAGAAGCCCCTTAGCCACTGAACCACCTGGGAAGCCCTGGCTGCATTTTCTTATTAAGCAGGATGAAGATGACACATATAAACTATAATTAATATTTGCCATTATATATCCAGGCCCAGTGGATAATATAACTTTTTATTTCCATGAAAAAAGTAAATAAGCAGAATTTGATTACCCAAGTTCATCATATTCCAGTCTCTTTACTCATGATTTAGTGACTGTCAGTTACTTGGGGAGGAGAAGGGGATGACAGAGAATGACATGGTTTGGTGGCATCACCGGCTCAATGAACATTAGTCTGAGTAAACTCTGGGAATTGGTGATGGACAGGGAGGCCTGTCATGCTGCAGTCCATGGGGTTGCAAAGAGTGGGGCACGACTGAGTGACTGAACTGAACTGAACTGAATTACTTGGGAGTATAAGTGGTACATGTTATGAGTGGTAAATGACAAGGAGATCTGAATTTATTAAGGATAGATGGTCAATTGCTTTCCAACATTAAAATCTATGATTTTATTTTTTATTGACTGGCATATCTTCTGAATATTCTTAAGGAGGACATTTTGTAATGATGGGTAGATCAATTACAACTCCTAAAACATCATTAAAAATGAACATCAAGTAAAATTTTCTTCAGGGGTTGTATCACATTAAAAAAATTAATAAGCAGAAACCTCAATTAAGTAGTCGTGAGGCTAGAGTGGGAAGCTTTCAAGCCCTGGAATGATAGCAGAGTGCAAGAGAAAGAAGGAAGTCTTTTCTATTTTACTGGAAACAACTCAGCTGACAAAAAGCCACGGACTCTTTGTTGTTTACTATATCCTTCTCTTCTTCCTTTACCCCCTCTCTAAAACTGTTCTCCTTTTTCTGTGTTTGGACTTGAATGTGTCTCACCATGATTTCAGACAGAGAAATGAAATTCTTTGCTGATGTTGAATGCACTTATTTTGGCTAGAGAAATAGCTGTCAGTCTCTTTGTTTCAGGACAACAATGTAAGGTGTACTACTAGAAATCCTTGTTATTAAATTATATTAATGAACTTCATATTATTGGTTATTATATATTTCAAAACAACATTTTCCCCATTCTTTTCTCTATTATCAAATCCTCTGCGATAAACTGTCTATAGTCAACTTACCCCAATGACTCATTCTTACCTATGGCATAATTGTGTTGAAGAATGTGATTGAGCCATTAAATTCATTCAACCATTACTTTTGAAAATGTTTATTTATTTGTACAACATTGGCAAAGTTGTCCATTATTTTAAATTGTCTTTTTCAACATTACTACCAGCATTGAGAATTCCATTTTAACATATATATGCATAGATACATATACATGTATTCATATGCATGCTTATGAACATTTTTTTATATTTATACATGTGTGTATATGCTAATTTGAGATACAGAGGTAGGAATTCTTTAAAAAATTCAGCTATATGCATTTCTTCTTCTGTGAACATCTCTTTGTTATTTATCTTTGGTGGAAAATAAAGGAGGGCAGAAGAAAATGCAGATCACTAACATGCTAATTACTTTGAGTTGATGAATTCAAGGGTATGAGCCTCTACAGGTGAAGCTGCTTGATCAGATTGGTGCAAGTAATGGCCATCTAAGGTAGAACAGCCAACAAAATATATTGACCTGAATGCTATATTTTTCCAAACATGTTACAAATGCAGATTTTCTTTTAACAAATATTGCATCTTCCTTTATATACAAATCATATATATTTATCACAGATTTTGAATTTCTTAGTTATTTTACAGTGAGTGTAATTTTCTCCACCGTATTTAAAAATGTTTACTGCTATTCTAAAAGAGCATGATTAACTCTTGTTTTTGTGTTCTGCTAAGACTTGCAATTTATTTTAAAAGGTCTTCACCAGAATTGAAAGAGACACTTGTGCCCAAATGTTCATCGCAGCACTGTTTATAATAGCCAGGACATGGAGGCAACTTAGATGTCCATAAGCAGATGAATGGATAAGAAAGCTATGGTACATATACACAATGGAATATCACTCATTAATTAAAAATAATACATTTGAATCAGTTCTAAAGAGGTGGATGAAACTGGAGCTGATTATACAGAGTGAAGTAAGCCAGAAAGAAAATCACCAATACAGTATACTAATACAAATATATATGGAATTTAGAAAGATGGTAATGATAACCTTATATGCGAGACAACAAAAGAGACACAGATGTGTAGAACAGTCTTTTGGACTCTGTGGGAGAGGGAGAGGGTGTGATGATTTGGGAGAATGGCATTGAGACATGTATATTATATATGTGAAATGATGGGCCAGTCCAGGTTCAATGCATGATACAGGGTGCTTGGGGCTGGTGCACTGGGATGATCCAGAGGGATGGGATAGGGAGGGATGTGGGAGGAGGGTTCTGGATAGGGAACACATGTACACCCAAGGCGGATTCATGTCAATGTATGGCAAAACCACTACAATATTGTAAAGTAATTAGCCTCCAATTAAAATAAATAAATTTATACTAAAAAAAAAAGATCCAGAATAGCCAAGTGGCAGAACAGGACAACACTTTCCAGATGAACTAAAAAGGAAAGGAAAATAATGGAAACTTGAGGACACTGTGGCTATAGGAAATGGTTATTATACACCTAAGGAAAGTCCTTGGTAATTGGGAAATGTACAAATATTGTCATTAAATAAATTTTTTGTATTACAAAAAATAAAATAAAAGGTTTTCATTTGCTCAGATTAAATGTTTAAATGTCTTTCTCATTAAAATAAACAATAAACATTTCTGCCTACTTTTTAATTATTGATATTAAGAAAAAATATTCTTTCTGCTCTTCCTTTGGTAAGAGTGCAAGAATTAGGTTGAAAATGTAACATAAATATTCTGGCAAATTATGCAGTTTAAATTATACATTCAGTCTATCGTGCATTTCATGAAAAAAGGGTGGAGAAGAATTACTAGTCCTGGGACTGCAAAAAACTTCCATTTAATAAGAAGATGTAACTACATTCTGAAAATTGGGAAAAGAATACCATATGTTCAGCAAATATATATTGAGCACCTACTATGTGCAAATGAAAAAAATTAATCAATCTATGAAAGAAATAGAAAAATATATTCAGTCAAATAGAGAATTATAACCCAGGAGTAGCTTCTCAGAATGCTCCAAGAACTGTTCCACCCATGAAGAGTCAAGCATGGTTATATAAATTTTTGAGACAGGTAGTGTATATTAAATGACACATTACTGTCAGTTTACATAATCCAGTCATTTTGTCCCCTTACAAGATTAAGAATTAAAGTTATCTCCTTAGGAGTTGCCTTGTTGGTACTGAGACAGTGTTGCAGTTTATGATTGAGAGAGTATTTCTGCTACTGGGGAAGTTTTCCAATGTGTAATGCAGAGCAGAAGGGAAGGAGGAGGCCAATAATGTTCAGTTTTTCTTGACTTGCTTTAGAATACGAATTTTGATTTCATCATATGCATTGAAGGTGGGAGGAGAAGGGGACAAAAGAGGATGAGATAGTTGGATGGCGTCACTGAGTCAATTGACATGAATTTGGGTAAACTCTGGGAGTTGGTGATGGAGAGGGATACCTGGCACGCTGCGGTCCATGGGGTCACAAAGAGTTGGAAACGACTGAGTGACTGAACTGAACTGATGTATCTGGAAATGTTCTAGCTTCTAGGTTTTTATTAGTTTGCAGAATATTTTGAAAAGCCATATGAATCATACAGTTTATAACCTAGGAGCAATTACTAAATCAATTAAAATTATTTTAAACTAATTTTTCAACTCTTCACCCAGAATTACAAAGATGTTCTACATTAAAAATTCAAGTGTAAACTCTTAAATGTTCAAAAATAAACAGGATTTAAAATACATTAAATAGAAGCATTCTAAAATTATATCTTTGTTTCTGAATAGAATGAGACTATTTCTGTCAGCTATATGAATATACATTTATAAGTGAGTTGTGACAATTTTATCTTAGGTAAAAGTAATTTTTGGTGAGATGAAATATTTTGCCTGTTTCTCTCTTTTAGTTGCTTAAAGATTACAATACAAAACTGAAGAATAATTTATACTGTTGCATTTTATTCATACTATTTTCCATGACCTCATGTGTTTTGAGTGAAATGAAGACATATTTTATATTAGTCAACAAGAAGAAACATCTAAAGCAATTTTCCCTATGAGGCTCAATTATATTTTTAATTTAGTATTATTTTCTTGTAGATACTTAGCGAATTAACACACACACACACACACAAACACACACACACTTATCTCCATATTAAAAACATAGAGCCTATAAATTAAAAAAATTCCATGAGTGCATATTGTAAGTGAAGGTCAAATATACATGTGAAAAACAATTGACAAATTCTTAAGATATTTAGTATAGTAAATGGTACAGTGTGTAAAACAATGTTGCCCACCATCCAGTCCTACAAGGATCAAGTCATTAGCTGCTGTAACCCCTGACTGACTGTAACCCCTGACTGACTATACACCTTGAAAGGAATTCAATATGAAAAACATGCTAGGGCACTCTGTTTTGTGAAACTGGTCCCTTAGTTAAATATATTTTGGGAAGAGTTTTAATAAACCTAGATTCTTACATCTTTCCACACAAAGAAAAAGCATAAATCATTCAGATATCTGTTCCTTGTGACTCCCATATTCCTTAGCTAAAACAATGCATATGATTTGCTGTTATCCCCATGGACTATAGCCTGCCAGACTCCTCTGTCCATGGGATTTTCCAGGCAAGAATACTAGGCTGTGTTGTCATTTCCTTCTTCAGGGGATCTCCCTACACCAGGAATCAAACTCTCATCTCTTGCACCTCCTGAATTGGCAGGAGGATTCCTTACCTCTCAGTCACCAGGGAAGCCTTTATATGCATGTGTGTGTGTGTGTGTGTGTGTGTGTGTGTGTGTGTGTGTGTGTGTGTGTGTGTGTGTGTGTGAAAGTGTTAGTCATTCAGTCATGTCCGACAGTTTGTGTCCCATGGACTCTAGCCATCTTGGATACTCTGTTCATGGAATTCTTGAGGCAAGAATACTGGAGTGGATAGCCATTCCCTTTTCCAAGGGATCTTCCTGACCCAGAGATTGAACCCATTTCTCCTGCACTGCAAGCAGATTTTTCACCATCTTAGCCACAAGGGAAATAGATAGATATAGATATAGATATAGATATAGATATAGATAGATCGATAGATAGATATAGATATAGAGGTTTCTACTTCTTTCCCAAATTCTTCAAACCAATTCCTCAGAGGTAAAGAGCTATTTCACAGACCATAGTCCTCAATAAGTTCTCAGGAGAAAACTAAAACTCGCAGCTTTTACCTTATGCCTTTTCTTTCAGTGTACAAGCAAAATTCTTTCAACACTGTTTGATGAATATATTTGAAAAAAATTCAGTACTTTATTTGCCTCAAATAATAAATGCTATATGTCTTTACTGTCTTTGAAAATGCAGTATTGACTTTAAAAAACATATTATATAAAAATTATGAGTTCAGTTTATTCAGTATCTTACTGAGGATTATAGCCTGGGAGACACTCTAACATAGCTCTGGGAAATTGTT
Organism: Ovis aries; assembly: GCF_016772045.2. NCBI lineage: Eukaryota > Metazoa > Chordata > Mammalia > Artiodactyla > Bovidae > Ovis > Ovis aries. The sequence continues at coordinate 134,499,162 of NC_056054.1, forward strand.
TTGAAGAAGTAAGAAGGGGTGATTTTGGTGAAGTAGTTATATGCAAGCAAACACACATCTTGGTAGAAGGATGTTGTTAGTTACATGGAACAGATATCTTAGTTAATGGCCTTAGTGCTTTTCTAAATATGGGAAAATGCAAGAATTGGGGTTCACTAAATTTTCTCCTGGAAATATCAAACTGAAGGCATGTTCTGCCAGTTTTCCCAGACACAGAGTGATTCATTCTGATCTCCTCCCAGAATTCCCTTTAGAGTGTGCTGAAGGTCAGCAACTGCAGTGGATAACAACTTAATCCTCGTAGAATTGGATGGCAAACAATGCTCTTTACTTGGAAACAGATGTATTCTGTTTTTGTGGATGCTAGGAAATGAGGGAAAATATACCTAGTGTGATATTTATTAAGAAATATATAATTTGTTTTTATCCCAGTTTCTGGTACAGAGCTCCTAGAACTCTCAGAATTTCCTTGAGTGATAAAAAACTATAAGGTGTCTTTTGCTACAATAGTAAGACTTTAAGAAGGCATTTAATGATGGGGCTGTTTTCCATTGAAGCCAACCATGCTATTACAGAGTTGGGACTTTCAATTTCACTTCCTAATCTCCAGGAAAAGAAGGGAGATCTAAATTGAGTTCAGTCACCAATGGCTAATGATTTAATCAATGATGCCTATGTAATGAAGTTTCCATAAAATCCCATAAGGGACAGGGTTGGTGCACATGTGGAGATCTGAGAAGAGTGTCTGGCTGGGAGAGGGCATAGAAGCTCCATTCCATTTCCCTATGCCTTGTCCTGTGCATCTCTTCCATGTGGTATTTCCTGAGTTATTGTTTTATAATAAACTGGTGATCTAGGAAGTGAAATGTTTCTATGAGTTATGTGAGTTGTTCTAGCTTTGGAATCTCTGATTTATAAATAGTCATGTGAAAGTACCTCTGGAGAAGGAAATGGAAACCCATTCCTGTATTCTTGCCTGGAAAATATCCCATGGACGGAGTAGCCCGAGGAGCTATAGTCATGGGGTTGGATGTGACTGAGTGATTCAGCCCATATGACTGAGCACAGTCAGAAGTACAGTTAGCAACCTGGACTTGGGATTGGAGTATAGAGTGGGGTCTGGGGGACAGTAGTCTTCTAGTTCTGGGCCTTTAACCTGTGAGATCTGACACAGTCCCCTGATAGACGGTGTTAGAAGTGAGATGATTGTCAGACATTGAGCTAGTGTCTGAGAATTGCTTGGTGGTGTGGAGAAGAACCCACACACATTACAAATTGATCCAAGAACCTTACTAATGTCAAAGGATAGGAAAGATAGAATGGAGAAAAGAGGAAAATGGTGACTCAAAGAATAGAAACACATGGATTTGTAACCAGAGATTTAATTAAATAAGGCAGAAACTCTGTAAATAGTAGATCTACTCTTAAGGAGGCTCTTCTGTGTGGTTTTTAATGTGTTTTGTTTTGTTTTGTTTTTGTCTCTATTCTATCTACCAGAGGTCAGGTGACAAAAATAATACAATTTACTAACAAGTTTGATATATTTTGGGCTTCCCAGGTGGCTCAGTGGTAAAGAATCTGCATGCAGTGCAGGAGACATGGCTTCAATCCCTATGTTGGGAAGACCCGTGGAAAAGGAAATGACAATCCACTCCAGTATTCTTGCCTGGGGAATCCCATGGACAGAGGAGTTGTTGTTTCAGTTACTTACTTATTTGGAAAAGCACTGACAGTCAACTATGAGAAATGCTTATGGTCAACTATGAGAAAGACTTTGTGAATGTTTATATTTGTCTGTATAATGGCTCGGTGGATAAGGAATCTACCTGCAATGCATGAGATACCAGAGACATGGGTTTGATCCCTGGGTCAGGAAGATTGCCTGGAATAAGCAATGGAAACCTACTCCAGTATTCTTGCCTGAAAAACTCCATAAACAGAGGATCCTGGAGGGCTACTGTCCATGGAGTAGCAAAGAGTTGGACACTGAGCAACTAAACATGCAATAAGGGAGAAGCTCTTGAATAATGATGGGGAAGCTATTAAGTTCACCATAGCTCCTAAACCACACCAAATCCAATTTACACAGCCCCTACCAATATCCAGCATTATTTCAAACTATATCAGTCTCAGAATTCACACATTCCAGGTGTTATATATTCTCTAAAAGAATTTTGAACACACACAAGAGTATTTCTTATCATTTTGCAAGCTATTACAGAAATAGTTGAATTGTCCTAATATAAATTCTATTCAATTGAAAACACTGATGCTGTATATTACAATTTATTTTAAAAGAGAATCAGTTCAGTTCACTCACTCAGTCGTGTCCGACTCTTTGTGACCCCATGAATCACAGCACACCAGGCCTCCCTGTCCATCACCATCTCCCAGAGTTCACTCAGACTCATGTCCATCGAGTCCGTGATGCCATCCAGCCATCTCATCCTCTGTCGACCCCTTCTCCTCCTGCCCCTAATCCCTCCCAGCATCACAGTCTTTTCCAATGAGTCAACTCTTTGCATGAGGTGGCCAAAGTACTGGAGTTTCAGCTTTAACATTATTCCTTCCAAAGAAATCCCAGGCCTGATCTCCTTCAGAATTGACTGGTTGGATCTCTTAGTAAAAATTTAAAGAAGTAAATTGTAAGAGAAGAAGGAAAAAAATATACTTAAATTGATTACACTCCAGTCTGAGGGCTAGAAGACAAGCTTTTCCTGTAACTGTTTATGCAGACAAGGTCACTCTTCATCACTTTCTTCCTCTAACTTTATATTTAATCTTTGTGTCATTAACAGCTATATGAGTTTTTGGTTGTTGCTTGGTTGATAGTCTTTGCATTATTTTATTTTATTTTATTTTATAACCAGGGGGGCCTTGTTGTGAGACATAAGCCTTCATTACTAGATGGCTTGAGTTCTTAAACATGTTCTATCAATATATATTACTGGGTTAATTGTTTAAAAGTAAAAACCTTGAATTATATGAGAAGATTATTGCACACTACTTGAAGGATCTTTGGAGTAGAAGGCCTGCCAGGAGCCAGCACGGGAGATCCCACCCATGACAAGGTCATGCAGGACTCGAGGGAATCCCTGGGCCATCCGACCCATGACAAGGTCATTCAGAAGAGTCCTGATGAGCAAGGCCTCAGGACTCGATGGACCCTCGGACCTGCTCGAGCATCCACCCCCAAACCAGAATCTGTCTGTCTTATTATTTTATGTCTTTCACCAGCTCTTCTGACATTAGCAGGGGTCTGTCCCTGACCAAAAGAGTTAACTTAGGGCTCTAGCTGATAAATCTCTTGGGCATGAAAGGAGTGTTTCAAACCCCCTGTTAGCATTCTAGCTTACTTGGCGGCTTTATCCAGACTCTTGCAACATTGTTGAGCCTATGCTTACTGCCAAGTTCTCACATCCCTTATCTATTGTGTTCCTGGGATTGCATATAGTCAGGATGTAGAAAAAACAAGTAATAGCCTTAGCATTAGCAACATTAGTCTTTGAGTTAATAAATTCTTTCTTTGCTGTAACCTGCTAAATCTTTGCTCCTTAAAATGTAACTGTACTTTAAGGGTGACACAGGCCAAGAATTTAAGAAAAAAACACTCTAAGGGAAAATCATTGTTCTGGTGTTCTGGCTGACCAACCTTTATCAAAAGGAGGTCATGGAATATCAACAGGCCTCTGGAATAGAAGATGATGTACAGAAAATAAGACTTTTGCAAGAAGGAACCTGATATTGATAAAAGTTATTACTGATAGAATGTTGAGTTGACTCTGCATTTTTCACCTTGCTGTATGTATAACTCAGGGTATAAAAGCCCCAAGAAAAATAAAGTAAAGGGGCCTCGCTCAAAGAAGCTTGGGCACCCCGTGTCTGTCTCTTAATCTCTTTATCTATCTTTCTTCATTCGCCAACGTCATCCATCCTGAGGATATCCCTGGACTCTGCTGAGGCTGGACCTCAGTAAAGGCCCTTTTAAAATTTACTGGAATTGGGAGAGATGCATAATCTTGATATAGAGCCTCAAGTATATTCCTATAAAGATGCGTTGTTGTAAGTTATGGGTGGAATGTAGCATCACTATCAAATAACATAGTTATTTTAACATGGTTAAAAATATATTAGCTATATGATCTGTTACAATCATATAATATTGAATGCTATGAAAAGTATATGTCTTTTCTGTTAGGCCCTACTAGACACCATATCATTAGGTAAAATATATTTGTAGACAAATATTTTGTTTAATAATCATATGTTTTCTCCCTCACTAAAATCCCCAAGATATCCCTCGACAAAACTCCTTGCTAACTTCACCTAGAACAGAGTCATCAATCTGTTCACAAATGTCCTAACACAAGGTTTATGCAAGGCTTGTGAGCTTACACAAGGCATTTATTGCAATGCTGAATCTCCAAGAGTTGCTCATATTTTCTACCAACAAACTACCCAGCTCTCTTAGTCTGAAACTAGACACATTCTGTCTCATATCTTCATCCAATGCTTATATTAAAATGTTTTCTTTAATAGTGTTTAAAGTTATTGACTGCAAACTTGTCTAAAAACTCAAGGGTGACCTGCACCCACAGTTAATTTTCTCCATCAACTTACTGATTTACATTTTTACTGAACACCACCCAATCAGATTCCCCTAGAGTATCTTTCCTTTTTACTCTGGGTTCTCATTCATCATTATCTAACATCTTGACATCCTGAAAAATTCTATCCCATTATTACTATAGCTTTTTGAGGACATAGTTTGGAACCAAGTAAAATGCACTTCAGAAATATCTGTCCAGGGACTTCCCTGGGAATTAGTCTGGGAATTAAGAATCTGTCTCCCAGTGCAGGGGATGTAGATTTGATTCTTAATCCCATAGGGCAGTTAAGCCCCACATGCCACAGGGCAACTAAGTTCATGTGCCACAGCTAGTGAGAAGCCCATCAGCCACAACTAAAATTCAACACAGCCAAATAAATAAATGAATATTAAAAAAATAAATAACTGTCCAATAGACAAAAGATGAAAAGAAAGTCTATCCATTGGTTTTCTTACCCAAATGCTCAAAATTTAACTCAATGAGTTTTAATTTCCTACTCAAGTTTTCCTCATGGTACATAATGCCAAAACAGTTTTATAATTATCCACGATGTAGAGACATAGGGGAAGAAATCAGGAAATACTCCATACAGGAGGCTGTAAGTATTGTCACTTTACTCAGGAATGCCACTGATTGTTATAACAAGAGTACAGTTTTGAAATGAGCCAAGTGAATGTGAGGCAGAACTCAAGATGAGTCAGATATACTCTTTGTAGAACAACTGCTTTTTTAAAAATAGCAGTGTTAGGTTCACAGCAAAATTAAAAGGATGGTACAGAGATTTCTCATATATACATCCTTCCCCCAAACATGCACAGGTCCCCATCACATTACCAACATCTGTGGCAGAATAGCAAATCTGCCACAACAGATGGACTTACATTGACATCATTATATCCAGAGTCCATAATTTGTTTACATTAGGGTCTACTCTTGGTGGTATATATTCTATGGATTTGGAAAAGTGTATAATAATATCTATTCATCATTATAGTATTACACATAGTCATCTCACTCTCTTAAAAATTATCAGTGCTCCACTTGTTCATCTCTCCTTCCTCCTAATATTTGGTAACCGCTGACCTTTTTATCATTTCCTTAGTTTTGCCTTTTCCATAATGTCATATATTGGAATCACACAGTATGTAGTCTTTTCAGTTTGATTTCTTTCACTTAATAATATGGATTTAAGTTTCTTCCATGTCTCTTTTCATGGCCTTATAGCTCAGGTTTTTTTAGTGCTGAACAACATTCTGTTGTCAGAATGTGGCAGTTATTTATCCATTCACCTACTGAAAGACACTTAGCTGCTTAGAAGATTTGGCAATTAAAATAAACTGCTATAACTACCCATATGTATTTTTTCTGTGCACACAAGTTTTTAAATTAGTTGAGTAGGGACTGTGATTGCCAAATCATATGTAAAGATATATTTTGTTTGTAAGAAAAAGCCAAATTACTTTCCAAAGCATCTCTACCAGTTTGCATTCTTACTAGCAAAAAATGAGAGTTCTATTGCTTCACATTCTTGCCAGTATTTGCTGTCATCAGTGTTGCATAGCTGATCATTTTAATAGTTGCACACTATAATCTGTTGCTTTAATTTACATTTTCCTGATGACATATAATTTTTATATGTTTATTTGCCATCTGTATGTCTTCTTAGCCAAAATGTCTATTAAGATCTTTGGCCAATTTTCAATTAGATTGTTTGTTTATTGTTGCAATTTAAAAGTTCTTTGGATATTTAGGAGAATACTCCTTTATCACAAGTGTCTTTTACAAATATTTTTTTTTTCCCAATTTGTGGCTTATTCTTTCATTCTCTTGACAGTTTCTTTAACAGAGCAGACATTTTAAATTTTATAATGAGGTTCATTTCAGTTCAGTTTAGTCACTCAGTCATGTCCGATTCTTTGCGACCCCATGAATCGCAGTATGCCAGGCCTCCTGGCCCATCACCAACTCCCAGAGTTCAGTCAGACTCACGTCCATCGAGTCAGTGATGCCATCCAACCATCTCATTCTCTGTTGTCTGCCGGGGTCCAGCCCCATTGAATCCAAGGTAATTCGAAGGGGAGATGGTGTCGGCAATTAGGAAAGAATTATTTAATTAGAGATACAAAGAGAGATTAGGGAAGAATAGTGTAGTGAGAGAGAGGAGAGAAAATAGAGGAGAAAAAGAGGCTGTATTCCTTGGTTTACATAGAAAGCCAATAAAGTCCTGAGACAAGGGACTTACACCGTCTACATAAGGCCACAGGTGCCTGCTTGAATAGCAGAGGGTACCCCGCCTTGGGCTCCCTCTCCCGTGGGTCTTAGAAGCCCAGGCAAATAAGTAGACACGGTGGGCCTCTATGCTCCAGACGGGAATTCAGCCTGAAAAGGAGAAAAGGAAAAGAAGACACGGGGGGAGCCAGATTTCTAAGAAACTGGTCCATCTCTTTATTTTTCAGGAAAGATTTTATACTTTAAGTTGTACATAGAGATCAATGGATAATACAAAGTCATGCAGGGTCAACAGACCTGATCCCTGTCAAAACCAGGCATTCTTTATGCATGCATACAAAGGTCTTAGGTGGTTTTCCATCATCTTCTGGCCAGGGGGCCTGCTAAAATTTTATGACCCTTTCTTTCTGATAATGGTCAGTCAACCAGAAAATATTTTTTTCAAGGGTGATTTTTCTTAAACCAGGCACCACCCTCCGAAGGTGCCAGATAAACTTACATTCCTACAGGGCAAAGGTGCAGTGGGCTGTAATCAAGAAAAGAATTTACTAACCTAAGGTTTAACATGATTAATATCAAAGGTTATTACTTATTTTTCCCATATGCCAGTTATATCAATTAATGTATATAAGGGACAAAAGATATGGAGACTTAGCAGCAAATATTGGCTCAATAATGAAACCCTCTATCGGTATATTTCTAGCAACCCACTAATACTACACTAATAATTTCTAACTTCTCATAAGACTCTGTATTTAGAAAGTTCAAAACATCTTGTGCCTCTCATGGCTGGGAGGCTGTGAACAATTACGTGTGGATGTAAGAGGCTGGACAAACTTGTCAGGCACGCTAGAGAGCCATCAGAGAAGTTTTTGGACTGAAACACTCTTGTTACACCTAGGAGACTTATTAACTGGAGCTCCAAGTTAACTCCTTTTAGAGGAAGGTGGTGGGGGACAGCCCCTCTGTAATGTCAGAAGAGTAGGTGGAAAGCATAACACAGTAAAGCAGGCAGACTCTGGTTTTGGGGGTAGATGCTCAAGAAAGTCCAGGGGGACACCTGAGGCCTGATCCCGCCTTTGTGTATGTCAGGTCCCTTTCCTCATGACCTTTGCCATAGGCGGGATTCCCCTTGCTGGCTCCCGGCAGTCGTCCCCTTCTCCTCCTGCCCCCAATCCCTCCCAGCATCAGAATCTTTCCCAGTGAGTCAACTCTTCGCATGAGGTGGCCAAAGTACTGGAGTTTCAGCTTTAGCATCATTCCTTCCAAAAGAAATCCCAGGGCTGATCTCCTTCAGAATGGATTGGTTGGATCTCCTTACAGTCCAAGGGACTCATATCAATTCTTTTTTCATGAATTATGCCTTTAGTGTTATATTTTAAAAGTTGTTGTTGTTCAGTAACTAAGTTGTGCCTGACTGTTTGTTACCCCATGGACTGAAGCACAACAGGCTCCTCTATCTTCCTTATAGTCCTTCACTATCTTCTGGAGTTTGCTCAGATTCATGTCCACTGAGTCAGTGAAGCTATCTAAACATCTCGTCCTCTGCTGCTCCATTTTCCTCTTGCCCTCAATCTTCCCCCAGCATCAGGGTCTTTTCCAGTGAGTGAGCCCTTCTCATCAGGTGGCCAAAGTATCAATCCTTCTGTTTGAATATTTAGGTTGACTTCCCTTAGGATTGAGTGGTTTGATCCCTTTGCAGTCCAAGGGACCCTCAAGAGTCTTCAATAGCCATTACTTATCATAAGAACATCTAGATTTTTTCTTATGTTATCCTCTAGAACATTTGTAGTTTGGTGTTTCACATTTAGCTTGTGATCATGTTGAGTTAAATTCTGTGAGGAGTGTAAAGTTTCTAACTAGATTAACTTTGTACATACCAGTGTCTGTTCAACACAGTTTTTAAAGACTATGTTTGCTGCTTTGCATCACTTTTATCTTTTGTCAAAAATCAGTTGATTATATTTATGTTGATCTATTTCTTGGCTCTTTGTTCTGTTCCTTTTTTTTTTTTTTTTTCCCAATACCACAGTGATTGTTTACTGTAGAACTGTCAATACTTCTTCATTTCAGATCTGTGTTCTCTCTTGGATAGGTGACTGAATTCGTATTATCTTTAAAAACATATATTTATCTCCATTTAATATTTATTTTTTTCTTTGTCATCTGCTCTTAAAAAGAGAGGATTGCAGTCTGTGTATGTAACATCTCTGTCTCCTCTCCTCCCATTTAATTTTTATTCACAGCCAAGACATTTGGAGTTACCTATATCCCTTCCCACCTAACTGTGGCCTTTCTTTACTTTTGAAACATCAGATTTCTCTAAATCTCTTTGTCCCTTTGATTACCCCCTATTTTCTTTCTCTATATTTCTGTCTTTGCTTTTGCTGACAGCCTAATAATATTGGTGCTGATCAGAGTTTCATTCAGAACTCTGTGCTCTTTCTACTCTACTGAATTCACTATATTGACCAACCAGTTAATTAGGAAGTAAAATTCCTAAGGATTCCATCAAGATGATAAATTTCCAAATATATTGTCTTATGTAGCCCTTAAAATATCCCAAAATGCCCTAATATTTTTTAAGTTAAAATGCAATGAATGAATTTCACTTTTTAAAATAATTTTGCTTATTTATTTCTGTTATGCTATATCTTCTTTGCAGTGCAGGCTTTTCTCTAGTTGTGCCAAGCAGGGAGTACTCTCCATTGCGATGTCCAGATTTCTCATTGTAGTGGCTTCTCTTGTTGCAGTGCACAGGGTCTAGGCTCATGAGCTTCAGTAGTTGTGGCTCCTGGTCTCTAGACCACAGGTTCAATAGTTGTGGAACACGAGCTTAGTTGCTCTCTGGCATATGGGGTCTTCCCGGATGAGGGACTGAACCTGTGTCCTGCATTGGCAGGAATACTCTTCACCACTGAGCCACCAGGGAAGCCCTCTCACCTTTTTGTATCTTATGATTTTTTAAGTTAGATATTCAGTCTGAACAATTCTTTTGTTCCACCTGACATAACTAGGTAATATTCAGTTGGTGGCTGGTCTTAATAAGGAGGATACAAAAAATCTTTATCACATGACTGATGTGTCATTGGATAAAGGGAAGGCCAGACTCATCTGCACCCCCAGCCCTCTAAATGTATTTACAGAGCCTCTCTGACTGGGCAGTTGATATTGGTGACTCATCAGGGCAGTTACAGTGACTTGGGGCTTCTAAGGAGCAAGCTGCTGCTGCCAGTTCTTTGGAATTGGAACTGACATGGCATCAATTTATTTCAGCTGCACAGTTTGGTCAAAGGAAGCCTAGATCCAAGGTGACAGAAGAATCCCCTCTTGTCAATGGTGGTGGTAGTGGTTTAGTCACTAAGTCGTGTCTGACTCTTGTGACCCCCATGGGCTATAGCCTTCCAGGCACCTGTGTCCATGGGATTTCCCAGGCAAAATTGCTGGAGTCGGTTGCCATTCCCTTCTCCAGGAGACCTTCCCAACCCAGGTATTGAACCCAAGTCTCCTGCATTTGCAGGAAAATTGAACAACAAGATCAAACCAGTTAATCCTAAAGGAAATCAACCCTGACTATACATTGGAAGGACTTATGCTGAAGCTGAAACTCCAATCCTTTAGCCACCCAGTGTGAACAGCCAACTCATTGGAAAAGATCCTGATGTAGGGAAAGATTAAGGGCAAAAAGAGAAGGTGGTGACAGAGGATGAGATGGTTGAATGGCATGTTCAACTCAATGGACATGACTTTGAGCAAACTCTGAATGATGGTGGAAAACAGGGAAGTCTGGCGTGCCGTAGTCCTTGTGGTTGCAAAGAGTTGGACATGACTGTGTAAGTGAACAACTCCTACATTTGCAGATGGGTTTTTTTTTTACCACAGAACCACCAGCATAACCCTTCTTGTCAATGAGGAAACTCTTAATATATTTGTGACCTACTTTTATTTTTATCATTAAGTTTAATGTATTGAGTCTTAGCTAAGTAAATGTCTTGCATAAATTCACAAAACTAACAAGTTGTGAACTAGGTTTGTCATTCATGCACATTTTTTCTCTCCAAACCATATCTCAGTTCAGACATGGAATTTACACTTATGTTTCCAACTACTGATTGAGTATAATTTGTGATTATTCAAAATTCCTTCAACCTGAATATACTTGACAAGCAGGAAGAAAAAAATAGTACAGTAAACACCCAACTTAACTTTTCCCTATTTTAATGCTTTGTTGTATTATAATATTGCATTGTCTTCTGGTGAAGACAATGAAGATTTTTCCTAAATTGTATCTATTTCTGAAGTATTGACTTATTTTAGTAATAATTTGCTTATGAAATTGTCTCTTGTATTAAACAATAAATTGCTTGAGAAGAGGTACTTCATTGAATTCCTCTTGGAGTCTGCAGTTCTAAGCATAGTGTCTGGAACAATTTCTGTGGACTTTGTGGAAAGAAAGACTGACTGAATATATGTGGAATGGGCTTGCTTATTTCATGCTAATCTCTCAACTGCTGCCACTGCTAAGTCACTTCAGTCGTGTCTGACTCTGTGCGACCCCAGAGACGGCAGCCCACCAGGCTCCGCTGTCCCTGGGATTCTCCAGGCAAGAACACTGGAGTGGGTTGCCATTTCCTCCTCCAATGCATGAAAGTGAAAAGTGAAAGTGAAAGTGAAGTTGCTCAGTTGTGTCCGACTCTTAGCGACCCCATGGACTGCAGCCTACCAGGCTCCTCCATCAATGGGATTTTCCAGGCAAGAGTACTGGAGTGGGGTGCCATTGCCTTCTCCATAATCTGTCAAAATGAGATATTATTTAATATAATGATTGACTCTTGAAAAACATGGGCTTGAACTGCTTGAACTCTACTTATGAATTAATTTTTTCAGTAAATATGCACTACATGATCTGATTGATTGAATCTGGGGATGTGGAAGGGAGGATGCAACAGGCTGACTGTAAAGTTAAACATGAATTAATGGGGAGGTGTCTATGCCCCTAACCGACACATTGTTCAAGGGTCAAATCTACTTAATATACTTTTCAGTCTCTGTGATCTTGCAAAATTGTGTACTGACATTTTACTAGAAATTCTTAATTGTAAAATAGTATTAAATTTCAGATTCCATCAGCTTCTACACTTAATTATATTTTAGCATTCTTCATGTTTCTTCTTAAGCAAGGCTAACTTATTTTCAGGAGAATAGCTATTTAGTTATGCCCAGGAGATAATTAGGGCTTCCCTAGTGGCTCAGTGGTAAAGAATCAAGCTGCCAAAGCAGGAGAAATGGATTTGATCCCCAGTTGAGTAAGATTCCCTGGAGAAGGAAATGACAACTCACCCTATCATTCTTGCCTGGAGATCCCCATGGAGAGAGGAGCCTGGTGGGCTACAGTCCATGGGGTCTTAAAGAATTGGACATGAGTTAGCAACTGAACAACAACAACAATGAGATAATTAACTGCTTTAGCAGGAAAGATAAATGATGATTTAAGAAAATAAAAAACAATAGTGATACTTTTGTGTGTATAGATTGAAAATAAAAAACTTTACTCTCATATAACTTATATAACTTTCTTTTCTTTTCTTTTCTTTTACTTTATTTTACTTTACAATACTGTATTGGTTTTGCCATACATCAACATGAATCCACCACGGGTTTACATGTGTTCCCAATCCTGAACCCCCCTTCCACCTCCCTCCCCATACCATCTCTCTGGGTTATCCCAGTGCACCAGCCCCAAGCATCCTGTATCCTGCATCAAACCTAGACTGGCAATTAGTTTCTTATATGATATTATAAAAGTTTCAATGCTATTCTCCCAAATCATCCCACCCTCGCCCTCTCCCACAGAGTCCAAAGAGTGTTCTATACATCTGTGTCTCTTTTGCTGTCTCACATACAGGGTTATCATAACCATCTTTCTAAATTCCATATATATGTGTTAGTATACTGTATTGGTGTTTTTCTTTCTGGCTTACTTCACTCTGTATAATAGGCTCCAGTTTCATCCACCTCATTAGAACTGATTTAAATGTATTCTTTTTAATGGCTGTGTAATTCTCCATTGTGTATATGTACCACAGCTTCTTATCCATTCATCTGCTGATGGACATCTAGGTTGCTTCCATGTCCTGGCTATTATAAACAGTGCTGCAATGAACATTGGGGTTCAATTCTGGTTTCCTCAGTGTGTATGACAATAACTTTAAAAATTAACTTTTCTGACAAGACAATATCTATAAAAGGATTTTAGAATAAAGAGTGCATCAGAAAATTACTGACTTTTCAGGTATGTTTCCCTTCATGACAGCAATACAATATTTGATACAAGTCTGTATTTTAATATAGTATCATTTAAGAAATTTATTAAAACTATAAATAATGTCAGATAATTTGAAGTAATAAAGCTTCTAGGTTCTATGCCTTAGTTTCAATGTGTTGCTTTCTTATATAAGTCCCTTTGAAGTATCAAGAAAGTGATTAATTTAATTTCAAATTCTTCTCATGTTACATACTTATATCATTAGAGAAATTTACCTCATGTTTGAACATGTTCAATAACTCCACCATATTGTTTAGCTTAATATTCTGAGAAGGAAGGTACAAAATGTTATATGAATTCTTGACTGATTGCACTTGATATAAAATTGCCTGCTCATTACCGTCCAAATTATTGGCAGCTTATCAAGTCAAATGCAGTGATGAAAATAAAAGCACATATCTCCATATTGTACATGTAAATGTACTTTGACAAATACAGCACTTTTACACATAAGATATTAAGGGAATATTTTAAAATTGTAGTTTAGAAAATTAAGTTCAGTGTTAATGTTCTATAGTTTACTAAGTTTGGCTGTCTGTTTTTACTAGCCCTTAATTTGAGCATTTCTTTAAGGTATGAAGGTATTTCTGCTTTTCCATCTATTTTAATTTTTAAAGTATTTGATAATAGTTCCCTTTTACTCCCTAATATTATGACTGAATAGCAGCAAATGCACCTAGAATATAACACATAATTAATACAGATAATGTAAAGGAGTCTCACAAATTTTAATAAAGTTGATTGAAAAATGATCTACATTATGCTTTATAACAATAACAAAATAACATAACAAATGAAATAAAGTAAATACTGTGTGCTGTATTAATGATAAAAGAATATATTAAGAAAAGTTTATATTTTTTCAATTTCTTGGTAATTTCTGCTCTTTTTGTATTTCATGTGGTTTTTTTTTTTTTTTTCCCACAATCATTTATTGGGTGCCCACTATGAGACATGCACTAGCCTTAGTAAGCCCATGGTCTGATAGGAAAGCTGAAAAGTAGACAGCTATAATGAGACTGGGATTAGTGCTGGGCAGAGAGAGAAGCAGACACTCCAAGAGCACAGAGCAAGGGTTTGTGTCCCAAAGAAACTGATGTTCAAGTGACCTAAACATGTTAAGAATTATTCAGGAAAGGGGAATTCTGATTAAGGGAAGCAGTTGTATAAAGATACCTAGATAAGAGAGAATGCAGACTGTTAAATGTCTTCCCACACAATTTGGATATTTCTTGCCATGTAACCTTGCACAGCAATACAAGGCCTTGTGCTTCCACAGTAATCACGCTTTTCAGAGTTCTGTAATTTGTTCTTGGAGTCATAAGAACTTGTGTGGCTAAGAAAATTATATCTGTTGAAGGAAGGAATCAAACAAGAACTAGAGCAAAAGAATCATTGTTTTCTCTAAACATACATTCTATGTCTAATGAACCCCTTATTTGATTAAATGACATAATTCAGAAGAGTTTGGTTTCCAGAAGAATGTGTTGTTAGTATTGTTCTGAACAAAAAGTTTGAATCTGACTGACCTGCCCCATCTCTAGACTCCTTCGTCTCTGATTGTAGTGCAAAGAGAAAACATAAAGTAGACAAGTGTATAAGATTTGAATTTTTCAAAACACTAAAGGCCCAGGATTAGAACTATTTTGTGTTATCACACTGATGTCAGAGAGGGTACATGGCAACTCTTTATTGCAACACATTGCACAGTTCAAGCTGTTATTTTCACATGTGTATTTATTTAAACAGAAAAAAAAATGGAATCATGCTTTGGAAGCTTGTTTTGGGAAAAAAAAAAGTGTATTAGTTATTTTGAGAGAATATTCAAGTGAGTTTAAATTATTTATCTTTGAAAATACATCACAGAAAACATTTTTGATGAAGATTCCATGCTGGATCAAGGACTTGGTAAAATGATTTAGGCTTACTGGCATTAACTACATCTCAAGCATAGACAAATTAGTGATCTATATAACTAGATATTGGGGCTTACTCAGTGGATGGCTCAGTGGTAAAGAAGCCTCCTTCAATGCAGGGGCTGAAAGAGACATGGGTTCAATTCCTGAGTCAGGAAGATCCCCTGGAGATCCCCATGACAACCCACTCTAGTATTCTTGCCTGAAGAATACCTTGGACAGAGGAGCCTGGAGGGCTACAGTCCTTGAAGTCACAGGGTCAGACATGACTGAAGCGACTTGGCATACACATAACCAGATTTTACCATTTACAAATATGAATCTGAGGCTGTTCAGAAGGCAGTAAGCCAGAAACCATTACACTCATTTAGATTGAATAACTATAAGTCTATACATTTTTGTATAGAAGAGTCCTAAGAGGAAACTGCCAAGCAATTATTTTTGTGACCATCAAGTGGCAGAGGATGGAGACTTTCTTACAATCCTGTGCATTTTACATACATTGAAAAGAATGTTGCTCTTCAGTCTGAGAATGATGAAAGACATTGCACTCACTTAACTAGAAAATCATCAGGAGATGATTAGGAAAATCTCTGAAGACTGCATTTTAATGAGACCATAATTATTCATGCAAGTTTCTCCAAACAAAAGTTTGTGCTTATGATATTCAAAGTCCATAAAGAAACAAGGTGTTTTGAGGAAAATGCAATGACATTTTAAATCAAAAGTTAAGCATTATAGCAAAAATAAGACATCAACTTTGAAAATCTTAAGTAACTGAGAGCAATGGTGTATGATTAATAAAATGTATTTAAGATATACATATGGAATGACTGTAAAATAGTGGTTCTGAGACAAAAATTTCTCAATCACAAAACTTAGTAAATGTAAAAATCATTATCACACAAACTCAGTTTTAAAGTCTATATTCCTTTTGAATAATTATTTAGAAAGCTATTGCATAGGTCTCAACCTCTGACATTAACCCTCTTATCACAACCATGGCAATTATAGAAATATTTATGGCAAAAATGCATTCTATTTTAAAGTAATGTATTCACTTTCAATAAGGTTCCTTTTTATTATTACTTCTGAAAAAGGAATGTAAAAATTTGAAGCAGCCGTGGAAATTAGCATATACACCTTCCTAGGATCAAAAAGAACCTAGGGCCTAAAGCAGAAATCCTTTTTCTAAGGAGAAATTTCATATATTTCATTTTTTCTTAGTTTAATGGGAAAATGTCTGTGAGGAAGCTCTCTGGTTTGAATGCACATATTTTTCCAGAAGAATTTGAATTCTTAAGGTAGAATGTATAAGACAATTTTTTTTTTTTTTGGTAGGAAAAATCAAGCAAACAGACTACTGAGGCAGCTTTAAATGGTAGGATATTGGAATTTCAGTAAAAATGACATTTAGCTCATACTAATTAGAACCTCTATTTTATGCTTTCTCTGCAAACACTTGCAAAGTTTGTTACAAAGTCTGCATATGGAGGCACAGTTCCTTTCCTCATGGAGCTCAACAGTTAGCCAAATTTGGTCAATTCTGTTTTCATACATGTACTCATTTAATCTTCATAATAAAACTAAGTAGGTAGGTAGACATATTAGTCCCATTTTAGAAACAAGGAAACCAAAGATTAGATAAATAAGTGGCCCAAGGTCACACAGCTATCAAGCTTCCTGTTTGGTGACTAATTTAACTTAGGCATGATCTACTGCCCTTTGTCTACTGCTGGTATCTGTCCTCAATCCTTCCTTTCCGTGTCTACTGCTTCTTGCCCTAACTTCATTTAACCTTTATAATTTATCATTTGGATTTCTGCCATGAATTTCCTCTCTGGTTCATTTTCTACCTCTCTGCCAGAGTTATCTTTATGAAAGGGAAATATAAAGGTTGCATGAAGAGTAGGAAACATGGCTGTGATATATCAAGAGTGTCATTGGACTATACCTCAGACGTCTGTCTGTCTTGAGTTCCATAGACACCTGGGAAGGAGAATGTTGGAAGAGCCAAGATCCTTCCTTATAGAGAAATCTGTAATCATTAAAACAAACCGATTAATTAAATAAGACCATCCTTACCATTTTTTCTAGATTCCACATATATGTGTTAATATATGTTATATTTCAATAGAGACCAAATATATGGATACTAATAGGAAAGGGGAGGGTGGGATGAGTTGAGAGATTCAGATTGACATTTATACACTGCAGAAGGGAATGGCTGCCCCTTCCAGTATTCTTGCCTGGAGAATTCCACAGACAGGGATACCTGGCAGACTACAGTCCAAGGGGTCACAAAGAGTTGGAAATGATGGACTGACTGACACTTAACTTTCACTTTCATAAAGAAGACAACTAATGAGAACATGGGGAAGGAAATGGCAGCCCACCCCAGCCTTTTTGCCTGGGAAATCATATGGACAGAGGAGCTTGGCAGGCTACAGTCCCTGGGGTCGCAGAGTCGGACACGACTGAGCGGCTCAGCAGAGCAATGAGAACATAGCATGTAGCACAAGGAACTCTACTTAATGCACAGTGGTGACCGGCCTGGGAAGGAAATCCATAAGAGATGGGATATATGTGTATGTATGGTTGATTCATTCTGCTGAGCAACAGAAATGAACACAACACTGTAGAGCAATTATAATAAAAATTAATTTAAAAGGAAAAACAAAACCACAGCCAGTTCAGTAATATATACGCTTTTAATAAACTTCCTTTACTGAGATCTCACTATGATGTGCAAGAAAATGAATATTAATGTCACTTAACATACGTGAAATGCTAAAAGATGGCAACTGTTTTGTTAAATTTCCAGTCATCATCCCCTTTCACACTAGGCTCTTTAACGGTTGTTTCACATAAGGCTGTGAGGCTTAATTTCTTTTGCTATATATAACAATTATGCCACAAAAATATATATGCCACAGAAAGAGAGAAAGAGAAATGCAGATACTGTTTTCCTGTATCTAAGCTCCAACAAAATGAAGCTGTGTTCCTTTCTTCTGTTAACACCTTTTATCGTTGACTTTTGATTTCCCAGATCTGGGCACATTGAACAAATATTACGTTGGTTGTAGAAGATGGAAGAAAACTGGTTCTACTCCACTATTCACTAATGTACATGTAAGTTCTCACTCCATACAAGGACTAACATGGTAAATTTCACTGACAACTTTATTGAGACTCATCTTTCCTTAAGTTTAACTACAGTATAAACATACTTGTCTTTCTTTGTTGCAATCAATTGCCCATCAACATTTTCTGTAAACATTATATAAAATTGCATAGGGATTAGCATTTTCTGCTACATATTCTCATACCAAATTTCACTCTGAAAAACAATTTATTGGAAAGTGGTCAAGGAATTGTATGTGTAAGCATACAATGCACATACATGCCAAGCTGCTTCACTCGTATCCTATTCTTTGTGTCCCTGTGGACTGTAGTCCACCAGGCACCTCTGTCTGAGATTCTCCAGGCAAGAATACTGGAATGGGTTACCATGCCCTCCTCAAGGGAATTTTCCTGACCCAGGGATAGAACCTGCATCTCCTAAGTCTCCTGCATTGGCAGGCAGATACTTTATCACTTGCGCCACTTGGGAAGTCACATGTAAGCATGATATTTACCCCTAATTACTCTATGGCAACAAGGCTAAGAAACAAAGGTTTCGGCACAATTGTTTTGTAACCATTACTTGTGAGATTACAGTAATTTATTTCTACGGACAAGCAGAGTAATGTAATTTATACAAAGATTATTAATGAAACAACCTATGATAGTTTTCCAAATAAAGTTATTTTAATTACTTTCTCATGTGTCTTATTAAATTGAAGAAGTGGTATTCACTGGGAATTTTATGACAACAAATATCTACTTTTTACTATTATAGCTGTACAGAGTGACTGTTAGAAAATACAGTAAATCTTTTTGTGTACTGTGAAATTCTTTGGTGACTTGTTTTTCTGATATAATCTTAGTTTGTGCAGGGAAGTGTGTTTTAAATCTGAACCTCACAATCCTAGTTAGAGGAAAAGAAGTGAGACTCACTGGGCTATGGCATTAGTCTTATTTTGAGCGGTTGCTCACGTATCTTCATAAGCTGGTTCTCTGAATATTTATTAGAGAATTTTCATAGCTCCAAGTTGAACTTGTGACATGTTATACCAAATAGCTGTAAGTTGCCTGAACTTGCACTTGTATCTCAAATTTAAATAACTATTTAGTACAAATTAATTTGTTAAATCGGTATAGGCAATGCATCAACATTTTCAAACATAGTAAATAGTAAAAAGAAAAAAAAAATTCTGATCAACTCATTATAAGGAAAACAGATTTCAGTTCTTAAAATTATTAAACTAGTTGGTCAAGGGGAATACTTGAACTTTATGTGTTACTTTTATACTAAATTTAACTTCAGAGCTTTGATAAATAATAATATGAATAAAATTATAGGGGAAAAAATCCCATACAGCACAAACATATTTTCATTTACTTTGTGCAGCTAATTAATTATCTGGGAGGTAGGGATAAGCAAGTTCTCATCTTTCATGGAGTTTTTGACACTGAATAAAGTATTTCAACTGTGACTGGTATTATATCAAAGTCTTATTTACACACGTGTTTTAAAAATAATATTATTTATTTTATTTTTTGTCTGCACTGGATTTTCCTTTGTTGCACATATACTTACTCTAATTGCAGTGAGCAGGTGTACTTTTCTTTGTGGTGTGTAAGCTTCTCATTGCAGTGGCTTTTCTTGTTGTGGCTCATGGGTTTTGTTGCTCCATGGCATGTGAGATCTTCCTGGGCCAGGGATTGAACTCTTGTTCCCTGCCTTGGAAGGTATTAACTACTGAGCAACCAGGGGAAGTCCTATACCTGTATTTTAGAAGATCTCAAGCAGAAGGTAGTTGGAATAAATGTAGTGAGACAAAAACAGAAGGGTCTTCTAGGCAGATATCTGTAGTCTAACAGATGTCACCCGTGTACAAGATGACTGAGCAAGGAGAGGGGAGAATGACAAGAGTCAAAGATGAATATAAAATGAATTGGAATCTAACTCAAGTTTAACTAAGGCATTTGGACCATTGTCTGAGGGGCAATGGAAATCCATGGAAGGGTTACATATAAACACGTAATAATATTACTATTATTGATTTCAAAAGAAAGATTCTGACTATATTTGTGTACCTCACCAATATACAAGGGTGAAACACGTGAATCAACTTAAAAGGGGGAGATCATACTGACTTTAGATTAAACTAATGGTAGATAGACTTGATGTAAAAAGTAAGATTACATAAATATTTAGAGATATACAAATAGAACTGGAATTTTATATTTTAGTGATTAAAATAATGAGATTGTGTGGTAATTATTGTTACATAAATGTTTCAAGTACTGCTGAAAAGTCATTCATGGATAGGAAAATGTATTGAATTTGAAAATAGTGAAGTCTTTGGCAACTTTAGTACACTTGAGCACATTAACACACAGACACACACAAACCACATATATTCAAGTAGTAAAAGCATAAACTAAAACAAAACAAAACAAATCTACATGTGAAAGAATCCTGTATTTTCCTGTCTGGTATGTCTATCAGATCAGGTCAGGTTTTTGTTTCATGAGAATGTCACAGAGTATGGTTTCAAAAAGACAAAACTGAAAAAAAAAAACCAAAACCAAAAAACACCTCTTTAAGCTTAGTAGGGATAGAAGCATTCAAATATATTAATAGTAATCCTAGTTGGGAGCATTTAGCTACCTGAACCTGGATTTGCTTAATTATGGTTAATGTGCTTAATAGTAAAGCAAGCTTAATAAGTAATTACTTGTAAATTGTCTTCTTTCCAAAGTTGTCTGTTGTTTTTCCAAAGTTGTCCTAATCATTACTTATGATTCCTGACAAAATTCATATATCTTAATTTTATCATAGGGATGCTAAATCAGAGAACCTGATTTAGAACATAGTGAACCTGGGAATATTTATAGCTTCCTAGAAGTTTCTTTGATTAAGAAATTTGAATAATACTTGGTATATTTCATAGAGATACCTTGCTTTGTGTCCTTAGTTATCTATACGTTAAACTAATAGAAACAGTAAGATATTATTTAGCTATATAAAGAGAATTTATAACAGTAATTGGAGTAAGATTCCAGTTAATTATTTAGAGCAGAGATTACAAAAATTATTCTATATAGGGCTGCATAGTGAATATTTTAGACAATGTGGGCCTTATGACCTCATTTAAAATTATTCCACTCTGTCATTGAAGTGCGAAAGCATTCATAGACAATTTGCAACCAAATTGAGTCTTTTCATTAACACTATTTTTGCAAACAGGTATCAAGCTGGATTTGGCCCATCAGTAACAGTTCGTGAATATCTGCTTTAGAGAGTAATGGCCTTTTATTAATTTTCCAAATATGAGTCAGTTCTAATCTTCAGTGTCCCTTAAAAATACATTAGATAATAACTATCCTATATCACTAAGAACATATGATCATTTTCCCATTTAATCCAGTCTCTTAAGTTTTGGGTATTTATCTGTGTAGTTCTGCTTTACAAAAAAGCATTATTTGTGCTTTTTGATGTATGGCAAAACCAATATAATATTGTAAAGTAATTAATCTCCAATTAAAAAAATAAATTTATATTAAAAAATAAAAAATTCTTAAAAATTAACTCTAAAATAATGCCAATGTTAGGAATCCATGATGCTACCTGGGATATCACAAAGAGGTGTATACAAGCATCTGGTGATAATCCCATTTTTGACTAAACTGACCCTTCATAGTAGGCCTGTGTGTTTATTATTCCAAACCATGAACCCTGAATTAAGGTCTAACTATTTTTATTATATAGGATTCAGAAGAAATCATCGGAATTCCTCCTTCCTGGCTATAGTAAATTATAAGCAATATGAGATCCCCGTGTGTTCACAAGTGTGCATGCACATTGATGTGGTGGTATCAGTACTATCACCAAAGATTAAAAAGATGCAGGGTTGGTAACATCTCTATGACAAAATTACAATTTTCTTCTCTTTTCTGTATATCCTCTTCTCAGTGGATGTGGTCAATTCCCTGGTGTCAGAATCAGACATATAGCAATTAATCTTGAATGCCTCTTTCCCCTATTCTGCTAAACAGTGTCTATCAGAAGTTTGGTTTCACACGACAAGGACTAAAACATACCACCTCAGGTATAAGGCCATTCTCTACATTTGTGCCATAATTTAGTTCACAAGAGCTTCGACTTTCTGAATACGACAGAAAATATTACTTTTGTTGCATTCACATCATGCTGGAAAGACCTAGAGAGCAAAGGATTGTGGGTAATCAGGAAGCAGTTCATTTGAAATGCGGCCGATGAGCTGAGCTCTGAGTGGAAAGTGCTCTCTTGCTGTACATCATTCTCAGTCACTTATCCCCTGTGACTTGACAGAGTAACTGAAGCATCTGCAGCATATCTATGTCTTTTGTGGAAGCTAAGCAATTGCTAATAGGAGATTTTTGGAGCAAAGCCAAGATAACCTCTGGTAATCACTTGAGGAAAAGTTATTTTTAATGCCATAGGGTTCCATTTGAGACAGTATCTGGCTATGATGCTTTTGGTGATTTTGAGATGCATGGTGTTCATAAGTAGGCTGATACTATTTAATCTTACTCATCACATCCTTCACTTTGTCCAGCATTCTGTTCTAAATTGGATTTAGTTCAGATGCAATAATTACTGAGAATGTACTAAAGTTCTGTGAATGTGTCTTTAACACGCCTAGTGTTCCGTCTCTATCACTATGCATTCTCTCCCAGCTCAAAACTAATTCTCTCAAGGTTTACTGTGTTAACTAGAAATGAATTTTTTTTTAATGGAATTACAGATGATTCTGAGTAACATACAGGCATTTGTTGAAAGTAGATGATTCTGGAATCATACTGAAAAAGAGAAATTCTACAATAGTATGTTTTTGTGTACTTTTTCTGGAGCTGTTGTATATTTTTTACCAAATGAACTTTATTGTCACTTTCCTCAAAAATAGCAGAAATGTGTTTTTGTAAATTATATATAGTAGCTCAGTGTATAGTAATGACATCCTCTAATTAAAATTCCATCTAGGACATACAAATAAACCTAGAAAAATATGTTCAGAACTCTGGAGCAATAGTCTTAAAAGTTTCTTGTTTATGTATTTTGTTTGTTTTGTTTTTTTCATGTTTTTTAAATGAACGCAGGGAGTGAAGATGGAGGGAAAGTAAAAAAGTATTGGTAGTATTTCTAATTTTTCTCCAGATATTAAAATAATATTAAAACATATACTATAATATATATGTGTTCTCCTACTTTTCATTGCCTGTTGTTAGTTCTTGCTCTTGTTGACAATGTAGGTGAATTAGGAAAAACTAAAGCAAGCAACCTGTAAATTATTCAATGTAACTTTGAAGTCTTTGCACTAAAAATCAAGTTATTTTTGCAACAAAAATGCTTTGCTTGAAATGTTCTCATCTCTGCTCTGGTCTCTTTCTAAGTGCTTTTGAGTTCTGATGGTTAACTTCTTCATATTTTTTTCCTCCAAAAGAGACATAAATATTATTTGAAGAAATTGGCTATGAAACAGTCATTGCATTTTATACACTGACAGAGTTACAGAGTGGATGATGTCCTAGATCCCTGACGGGAAAAAATTGAGAGTAAATCATATAGTCTAAAGCTCTTTATGTTCCTATTTCTAGCACATTAGCTGTTTATTTATGTTCCAATTTATTCTAAAATCATTTGAGGTGCCTCATATGAATAACACAATTTTTATAAGACTGAACATTTTCTGACAATTAAAAACAAATAATCAAGAGCAAAAAAATGGGGGGCAGATAAAATATATTTTGAAAGAAGTAACAGAGAAAAGTGACAGCTTAATAAAACAAATTATTGTCCGTTATAATTAAAACACATGTTTTCTATATCTGATAATAAAAATGAAGACTTTTAACGTGGAAAATATAAAGATTGTAGAGCTGTCTTCTTTCTTACCTAATTGATAGTCTTCCATATTTGCTAGGAAATAGGCAAAAGTATTAACTGTGGATAGGGCCAGCATTTTTCTCAAAGAATTCCTTTAAGATTAAATTTAATAATTTCTAAATTCCTAAATTCAATAATCTTGTAAATATCCTAGTGAAATTTGTATATAAATTTAAATCTGCCTTCAGGTTTGCATTATAATAGATTGTGTTCTGAAGAAATAGTACTTGATAAGAATTGTCATGCATGAAGTTTAACTGGGAGGTAAATTCAGGAATGATAAAAAGGGGTGATGGGGCAAGGAGAAAGTGAGAGAGGAAAAGGAAAAAGCCCAGTAAAGAAGACATTGATGAGAAATTTATTGCTTGATTAACTGGACTTTTATTGCAATAAAAACCTCTGTGAGACAATACAGAGCTGTCTTACCCAGATTCCAGAAGGGAGAGCTTCCTAGAACCTTTCTGGTGGATTCCAGAAGATATCCATCAACTTAAATGCATCCTTCATTAAATGCTATACCCATGCATTAATGACTGGCAGTGCTCATCTATCCCACTTCTGTTCCTAATAATGTACAGAAATTTATCTGAATCTGATTCTATGATTTTAAATTATATTTTTTCCAGCACTTCTTATTGTGAAGGTAATTTTTTGTCTTCCATTTGGAATCTGATTTCTAAGAACTTCCATTTGATCCATGAACCTTAGGGTCAAAATATACAGCATTCTGTTTCTCCAAATTTTATATTGTAAGATGGAGCTGGAATGTATAGCCATAAGATTATTTTTTTAATCTATTATATCAGGCATGATCAAATAAATATAGAAGAATAAGAGAGATTAAGGAGATGCTATGAAATTAATTCATAATACTGTAAAACATTTATTTTTAATAAAATTATTTTATAACCAAGATATCAATCACAATTTTTTAAATTTCTAAAATCATTTATACTGATTTAAAGTGAAATTACCACTGAAGTGATATGAGCATGAAGAAAATTGTACATTTAATAATGTATAGCTAGATGAATTATCACACATCCAGTCCTATCACTTCATGGCAAATAAAAGGAGAAAAAATGGAAGCAGTGACAGGTTTTATTTTCTTGGGCTTCAAAATCACTGCAGATGGTGACTGCAGCCATGGAACGTAAAGACGCTTTTTCTTTGGAAGGGAAGCTATGACAAACCTAGAGAGCGTATTAAAAAGCAGAGAGATCACTTTGCCAACAAAGGTCCATCTAGTTAAAGCTATGGTTTCTCCAGTAGTCATGTTTGGATGTGAGAGTTGGATCATAAAGAAGGCTGGATGCCAAAGAACTGAAACTTTTGAACTGTATTGTTGGAGAAGACTCTTGAGAGTCCCTTGGCCTGAAAGATCAAATCTGTCCCTCCTAAAGGAAATGAAGCTTGGATATTTATTGCAAAGACTGATGCTCAAGCTCAAGCTCAAGCTCCAATACTTTGGCTATCTGATGTAAAGAGCTGACTCATTAGAAAAGACCCTGATGCTGGGAAAGATTGAAGGCAAAGGGAAAAGGGGACAGCAGAGGATGAGGTGGTTAGATAGCATTACCAACTCAGTGGACAGGAATCTGAGCAAACTCTGAGAGATAGTGGAAGGCAGAAGAGCCTGGCATGCTTCAATCTATGGGGTCACAAAGAGTTGGACATGACTTAACAACTGAACAACAGCAACAGCAACAACTTGCAGTATTACAAAGCAAACACATCACATGATGAGCACTCAGATCAAGAAACACAATATTAACTTTACCAGATTCTCAGAAGCTCTCACGTTTAATTCTATTCACTGCTATTCATGATGGAACTTAGGTTATTCTATGACCATTTCTAAGAACACACAGTATTATTGCCATTCTTGAAATTCATATAAATATAAAACAAGGGTATGTATTCTTCTATAGCTTCTTTCTCTCAACAACAATATTTTTTATATTCATGTTCTTGCATGCTCATATGTATATCTTTCATGTTATTACCATTTAGCACTTAATGGTATAAAGTGTTTATTTAACCATTCTGTTGAAAGATAAGAATGATATTTGTGCATATTTTTGTTCATAAACTTATGAATAATGCTGCTTCAGCTCATATGGTACATTTGTTCTAGTAAAGTATATTCTCATCTGTATTGAGAATATAGCTAGAAATGAAACTGTCAATTCATACCTGATGCTAATGTTAAGTGGTGGTGGCTTAGTTGCTACTTTGTGTCCTACTCTTGAGACCTCATGGTCTGTGGCCCACCAGGGTCCTCCGTCTATAGAATTTTCCAGGCAAGAATACGGGAGTGGGTAGCTATTTCCTTCTCCAGGAGAATCTTCCCAATCCAGGGATTAAATCTGGGTCTCCTGCACTGTAGAAAAATTATTTACCTACTGAGCCACCAGGGAAGCCAATATTAAGTAGATATTGTCAAATAATTTTCTAATGTAGTTATTTCAGTTTATACATCCACCATCAACAGATGCGAATACTGGTCACTCTGTAATTTAGCTAACACCAAGTATTGCTAGTTTTTTCATTTTAAACTTTCTGATAAGCATTCCAGGGAATTGAATGCATAAAAGTTTATGAAGTAAAGCAACTTTTTAAGTATGCCTTTTGGTCTTTGAGGTATCCATCTTTTCAAAGTGTGAAGTCCTTTGCTTATTATTCTAAATTAGGTTGTATGTTTCTACCTCTGTGTAATATTCCTTTATGTATATTTCATAACATACTTTCTTAGATATATATTTCACGAATATATTCTTTCACTGTAGTCCTATCTTTTTACTTCCTAATGGTATCTTTTCATGAACATGATTTCTTAAATTTAATGGTTTGATTTATCATTCTTTTTTTATGATAAACACTTTGCCTTTGCTAAATAAGAAAGCTTCATATGTTATATCATAAATATATTATTTTTAAATTTTCAACCAAAAAGCATAGCTTTTTAATGGGTATGCATGTATATAATCACTGGCTTTCCTGAACTAATTTTTTATCATGGTATTATGTAAAGAGTAAGAATAATTTTTGGTTCATAGATAATTAATTACGTATTACTTATTGAAGCCTGTCCTTTCTGTACTGCACAGAAAAGCTGGTTATAGTTGTTGCAAATCAGATGATCATGCATGTGTGGATATGTTTCTGAACTCATGTTTATATTTTGTTTGTTGACTTGTATATCTCTGATGATACCAGTAATAATCCTTTAATGTCATCCCTAATTTATCTCTCTCCATATATGCATTTTTACCTAATACAAATTATTAACTTTATAATCTAACAGTATGACTAGAGAAATCTCAAAAGTAATGGTTATATAGATATGACTCAACAAGATCAAGAACCAGATCAGGGAAAACACCAGAAATGTTTGTAAAAATTTAAGTTTAATATATTTTACAACATGATTAAGAACATTAATGTGCTGAGACAATATCAATGCACATTTTATTAAATATATAAACTTAGAAATCACACATTTTAAAGTCCCAAGAACAATAGGGAAGTAGACAAAAAAAATGCACTAATTAAGGAGTTCAGTTCAGTTCAGTTGCTTGGTCATGTCCAGCTCTTTGCTATCCCATGGACTGAAGCACCCCAGGCTTCCCTGTCCATCACCAACTCCCAGAGCTTGCTCAAACTCATGTCTGTTGAGTCGGTTCAGTTCAGTTCAGGTCAGTTCAGTCACTCAGTCATGTCCGACTCTTTGTGACCCCATGAATCACAGCACGCCAGGCCTCCCTGTCCATCACCAACTCCTGGAGTTCACGCAAACTCATGTCCATCGAGTTGGTGATGCCATCTAGCTGAGTCGGTAATGCCAGCCAACTATCTAATCCTCTGTTGTCCCCTTCTCCTGCCTTCAATCTTTCCCAGCATCAGGGTCTTTTCCAAGGAGTCAGTTCATTGCATCAGGTGGCCAAAGTATTGCAGCTTCAGCT
The DNA here is from genome assembly GCF_016772045.2 of Ovis aries. Lineage (NCBI taxonomy): Eukaryota > Metazoa > Chordata > Mammalia > Artiodactyla > Bovidae > Ovis > Ovis aries. Next base: position 134,527,244 of record NC_056054.1, read on the forward strand.
TCAGCATCAGTCCTTGCAATGAATATTCAGGCTTCATTTCCTTTAGGAATGACAGAATATTTAGGACTGATTTCCTTTAGGACTGACTGGTTTATTCTCCTTGCAGTCCAAGGAACTCTCAAGAATGCCAAGAAAAGAGAATAGATTACTTTTGAAAAATATGAAAACTTTTCACACAAATACAAAGCCAGAACCATATTTTGAATACAATAATGAATTCAGAATATCAAGTATATATTTACACAAATGTCTACACATAACATGCGGAGAAGGCAATGGCACCCCACTCCAGTACTCTTGCCTGGAAAATCCCATGGGCGGAGGAGCCTGGTAGGCTGCAGTCCATGGAGTTGTGAAGAGTCAGACACGACTGAGCGACTTCACTTTCATGCATTGGAGAAGGAAATGGCAACCCACTCCAGTGTTCTTGCCTGGAGAATCCCAGGGACGGGGGAGCCTGGTGGGCTGCTGTCTATGGGGTTGCACATAGTCAGATATGACTGAAGCGACTTAGCAGCAGTAGCAGCAGCATAGACACAACATGTTACAGATAAATATAATGAAAGTTATTATAATAAAATATTGTGTTAATAACAAAGCCAAGTTAAGAGCTATTTTTAAAAATAAATTACATTGTCTTTGTACCCCTTAAGACTTTGGAGCAGAGTTTTTAGCAAACATCAGGAATATATATACATATATATATATATATATATATATATATATATATATATATATATATATATACCATACAAAAATTCATGAGGTTGTATACAGGACAGAGTTACTCAGCAAGGTTGGGTTGCTCTAAAACTATACTTTTCCAAGAAAGGTCTAAAGGTCTATTTTCAGGACTGGCTTTTGGTCAGCTCTTAGGAATAAAGCTTTAGAAATAATCAGTCTGAAAATTGCTTTGATACACCTGAAGCCTTGGGCCACATCTTAGTAATATGACCAGGTGGTTTATGCTACCAATGTAGTTAATGATGACTACCTGCTTTTGTTCTGATGGTCTGAAATCTGAATACTGGATGTCAGTCATGCAAACACTACATACTTACATGACTCTTCCTAGTAAAAGTCCTGGCTAAGTCTCAGGTGTGCCCATGGTTGGCAACACTTTGCACGTGTTGTCACACATCCTTCTTGGAAGAAATAAGTATATCCTGTGAGAATCCACAGAGAGGGAATACCAGCCTCTTTCACCTAATTTCTCCCAGACTTCTTTCATGCTCCTCACCTTTTCTCTTTGCTGTTTTTAACTGGTATCTTTTGCTGTAGGCGGTAACCATGAGTGTCATACTCCTGAATCCTATGTGTCTTTAAAAACAAATCACTGTGCCTGATGGTTGTCCTGTGGATATCCTATACAGAGAGTGACAGAGCATTTGTCACAAAAAATACCTGCTAAAATTTTCCATAATAATAAAAATTTTAAAAATCAGAAGGATGGCATATATCACTACTGTAGGATATTCAAAGGAAAACAATGAAAAGTTGCTTTTATGCAATACACTCAAACTTCGCATTTCTGAGAATTAACTACTTCAGTCAGTTCAGTTCAGTCTTTCAGTTGTGCTCAACTCTTTCCAACCCTATGAACAGCAGCATGCCAGACTTCCCTGTCTATCACCAACTTTCAGAGTTTACTCAAACTCATATCCATTGAGTCAGTGATGCCATCCCAGCATCTCATCCTCTGTTGTCCCCTTCTCCTCCCACCTTCAGTCTTTCCCAGCATCTGGGTCTTTTCAAATGAGTCAGTTCTTCACATCAGGTGGCCAAAATATTGGAGTTTCAGCTTCAATATCAGTCCTTTCAATGAATATTCAAGTCTGATTTCCTTTAGGATGAACTGATTGGATCTCCTTGCAGTCCAAGGGACTCTCAAGAGTCTTCTCCAACACCACAGTTCAAAAGCATCAATTCTTCAACGCTCAGCTTTCTTCACAGTCCAACTCTCACATCCATACATGACTACTGGAAAAATCATAGCTTTGACTACATGGACCTTTGTTGGCAAAGTAATGTCTCTGCTTTTTAATATGCTGTCTACATTGGTCATAAGTTTTCTTCCAAGGAGCAAGCATCTTTTAATTTCATGGCTGCAGTCACCATCTGCAGTGATTTTGGAGCCCCCAAAAAATAAAGTCTGTCACTGTGTCCACTGTTTCCCCATCTGCTTACTCCTTAAGCCAATATTCATCACTCCCATTGACTTAAGGAGTCGGTTTCCTCCTTAAGTCTGATTTAATCCTCTGCAACTCATACATTCCTTGATTTATGCTTTTACATGATATCTATATTCATACCTACTTGGCATACACATGATCACTCAGTCATATCTGACTCTTTGCAACCTTGTGAACTGTTGCCTGCCAGGCTCTTCTCTCCATGGAATTCTCTAGGCAAGAATCCTGGAGTGAGTATCCATTCTCTTCTCCAGTGAATCTTCTTGACTCAGAGATTGAACCCAAGTCTCCTGCATTGCAGGCAGATTCTTTACCATCTGAGCCATCATGGAAGCCCCATCTATATTCATATGCTCACCTATATTCCTCTTGTTTTTCATAAAGTTTTCTATATATTTGTATATATCATCATATAAATTGGAAATTTCAAGTACTACAATGAAGACCAAAAAAAAAAATGTAAAGTGATCAGAAAATAAAGTGGTCATTATTTACAGATACATAATTATGTACATAAAAAAATCAAATAAATTACAGATGTACCATTACAATTAATAAGGGAATTGAGAAAGTTGACATACAGATTGATTTAAAAATACTAATTCAACATGTTAGCAAAAACACTTAGAAAATGTAATTCCCAAAATAAAACAACTTGTTAACTTGCATTAACCTTTGAATTTATCTTTTTAAAATACAAATGTAAAAAAAATTAATAACTTTATACAGGAACCCAATACATTACAGAGAATAATTAAATACATTCTCAAAAACAATGGTATATACTCTGTTTATGGATTGACTGACTCGATATTGTAAAAAATGTACTTTATGCCCAATTGCTTGTCGGTATCCAATGCAATCTCAGTCAACACGTTAATATGTTCTGATTGTAAAATTCAACAGAGATTATATGTCTCATTTGGAAATGAAAATGGTGAGTAATGCAAAGGAAATCTTAAATGTGAAGGCAAATAAAGTTGGAGGATATAAACTACCAAATATCATGACCGATTAAAACTCTAGAATAATTGCAGCAGTGTTATCTCACTAATCCTCTCCAGCACTATCTAATGCACTGTCTGACAAAGATAGACAAAGAAAACTATGCCTAAACAGAATGAAACAGAGGTACAAATAGAAACCTACAAATATATATTCAGTCAACTTATGGCCTAGATGATACTTCAGGGTAAGTTTAAGTTATAATTCTTTAATACATATAATGTTGGTTGATGTGTTTATCTACATGGAAATAATTAATCACAACCTTACTGTACATGATATAGGAAAATCAATTCTAGACAAATTACAGATTTTAACTTGCAAGTAAAACAATGAAACTATTATCAAAAATGCCAAGTAGGTAAAAAAAAAATTGCCAGTCTATGTCTGACGCAGGATGCAGCATGCTTGGGGCTGGTGCATGGGGATGACCCAGAAGGATGTTATGGGGAGGGAGGTGGGAGGGGGGGTCATGTTTGGGAATGCATGTAAGAATTAAAGTTTTTAAAATTTAAAAACTAAAAAACTAAAAAAAAATTTTAATTAAGATATTCTTAATACTTATAACTGTGGCGTTGGACAAGACTCTTGAGAGTCCCTTGGACTGTAAGGAGATCCAACTAGTCCATTCTAAAGGAGATTGGCCTTGGGATTTCTTTGGAGGGAATGATGCTAAAGCTGAAACTCCAGTACTTTGGCCATCTCATGAGAAGAGTTAACTCATTGGAAAAGACTCTGATGCTGGGAGAGATTAGGGGCAGGAGAAGAAGGGGATGACAGAGAATGAGATGGCTGGATGGCATCACTGACTCGATGGACGTGAGTCTGAGTGAACTCTGGGAGTTGGTGATGGACAGGGAGGCCTGGCGTGCTGCTGATTCATGGGGTCACAAAGAGTCGGACAGGGCTAAGAGACAGAACTGAACGGAACTGAATACATGTAAAACTAAGAAGTTATATCAAGATTATATATCTATATATTAAAAATCAATATGAAAGTGAAAGTGAAGTCTGACTTTTTGCAACCCCTTGGACTGTAGCCTACCAGGCTCTTCAGTCCATGGAATTTTCCAAGCAAGAGTAATGGAGTGGGTTGCCATTTCCTTCTCCAAGGGATCTTCCCAACCCGGGCATTGAACCCAGATCTCCTGCATTGCAGGCAGATGCTTTACCATCTGAGCCACCAGAGAAGCCCAATATGAAAGAGGCATGCAGTCCAATAGACAAATGGTAAAAGCCTTTAATGATCACATGACAAAAATGTATAATCAAAGAGCCAGTAAAAGTATCAGAAGATGTTTAACTATATTAAACAACAGAGCTTATGTAAATTAAGGCTACAATAAGAAACTACTATACATATAGTGGGAGGACTATGTTAAGTGAAATAAACCAGGAACAGAAGGATAAATATTACATGATGCTACTTGTATGAGAAACCTAAAATATTCAAATAATAAGCAAATAGAACAATGGCTCCCAGAAACCACTGGGAGGGATAAATGGGGAGAAACTACACCAATGTTCAATCAGTATAGTTCCAGTAATGTAAGATGAACTAGTTCTAGAGATACAATGTACAGCACAGTGCTCATAATCAACAATACTGGATTATACACTAAAAGAAATTGTTGAGAAGGCACCTTTTTATTTATACATAGAAATTTTTTTTTTCTTCAGGTGAGAACTTTGAAATCTACTCTTAGCGACTTTCAGATACGCAATAGAGTATTTTTAACTATTGTTGCCAAGTGCTATGTTTTATCCTCATGACTTCCAGCTGGATGGCTGTACATTTTGACTCCCTTCACCTGTTTCACACCCAAATCCATCCCAACAACCACATGCTCTGCTTGCCTCTGGTAGTGAGCTTTGTTTGTTTGTTTAGATTTCACATATATGTGATATTATGTGGTATTTTGGAGAAGGCAATGGCACCCCACTCCGGTACTCTTGCCTGGAAAATCCCATGGATGGAGAAGCCTGGTAGGCTGCAGTCCATGGGGTCACAAAGTCAGACACGACTGAGCGACTTCACTTTCACTTTTCACTTTCATGCATTGGAGAAGGAAATGGCAACCCACTCCAGTGTTCTTGCCTGGAGAATCCCAGGGACGGGGGAGCCTGGTGGGCTGCCGTCTATGGGGTCGCACAGAGTCGAACACGACTGAAGCGACTTAGCAGCAGCAGCAGCAGCAGCAGCAGCAGCATATGGTATTTTTCTTTCTCTATCTGACTTATTTCACTTAGCATAATGCCCTCAAGGCCCGTACATGCTGACAAATGACAGAATTTCATTATTTTTTATGATTTTATAATATTCCATTTTATGTACATGATTATATATATATATATATATACACATGTATACTTCATATACGTATATATACACACACATACATTATTTCATCCATTCATCTGTGGATGGATACTTATGTTGTTTCATTTTTGGCTATTGAACATAATGCTCAAGTGAACATGTGAGGGCATATAACTTTTCATGTGAGTGTGTTTATATTTCTTGGATAAGTACCCCAAAATTGGAATTTCTTGATCATATGGTACCTCTATTTTTATTTTTCTGAGGAAGCTCCATACTGTTTTCCATAGTGGCTATATCAGTTTACATCCCCACCTACATACAGTGCACAAGGATTCCTTTTCTCCATATCCTTGCCAACACTTGTCATTTCTTATCTTTTTGATAATAAACATTCCAACAGGTGTGAGGTGTTATCTTATGGTGATTTTGGTTTGCATTTTCCTGATAATTAGCAATGTTGAGCATCTTTTCATGTATCTGTTGGCTATCTGTATATTTTCTTTGGAAAAATTATCTATTCAGATTTCCTATCCATTTTTATTGGATTGTTTGTATTTTGCTATCTAATAATATGAATTTGATCATTTTTATACAGCTTGGATATTAACCCCTTATCAGATATATGATATGCAAATAACACTCTTCTATTCATTAAGTTGCCTTTTCATTTTGTTGATGGGTAGATATCATGTTAAGTGTGCTAACCAAATTAAAAAAAAAAAAAGAAAAGAAACCCAAGCAATGTTTTACAGGTAATAAATATGTTTTTTACTTTGATTGCACTGCTGGTTTCATGGACATTTGCATACATCCAAACTCATCAAATTGTGTACACTTTGTTGTTTCTTGAACCCACTCTATATAAAGTGTAATCTTCATAACACATCATCTCCAAATAATTCATCATGGATTTTCCAACAGTGAGAATACTGATGCCATTTTCACCTTGAGAATAGTTTTATTAATTATACACATCATCAAATATTCAGTTTATATTTCCAAATTGACTCAGTGCTGCCTATATTTTCTTTGGTTTTAACATCCATCAAAATTCATATATTGCGATTGTTATGTACTGATCATCTGTTTCTTTTAAATCAGAATAAACCCTTTTCCCCACTGCCAATACTTCATTGCTTTGGTTTTTCTTTTACTATTTCCATAGGCTCAGGTCAATTTCATTATGGATCAGTCTACATTGTGGATTTTTCTCAGCAGTAAAATTATAGATTTTTCTATATTGTGCAGGATAAATATTTTTGAGGAGTACATGTGTAGGGAGGAGGGTGTAAAAATATCACTTCAATAATTGCTGTTGTGTGTTTTTACTTGTATCATGTTAAAACACAACAAATATTAGATTGTCTCACTATATGCATACCTTGGAGATATTACAGGGTTGGTTCCAGACCATTGCAACAAAGTGAATCACATGGAATTTTGGTTTCCTAGTACTTATAGAAGTTAGGTTCAGACTGTACTGGGTACTATTAGGCATAAAATAGCTTTTAGGCTATTAAATCTAACTTGTAGACTATTAGATCTAAAAGACATATATACTTTAATTGCAAAACCTTGCTAAAAATGCTCACAGTATCACTGATCACAGACCACCATAACAAATGCTATAATAAGGAAAATGTTTGAAATACTTTGAAAATTACTGAAATGTGACATAGAAACAAGACATGAACAAAAGCTGGTGGGAAAATGTCACTGATAGGCTTGTAGAGTTGCCACAAACCTTTAAATAACAGTCATATGGTCTTTTTATTTGACAGCCTGAATTGCTTAAATGAAATCACCCACTGTCCACTCCATTTATAGTCTTTTTGCCTAATAAAATGTACATAGACATCTTCCATCTCAATCTGTCTGCTTTGAATTTGCTTCCTCCCCATTCCCATCCAAATATGCTCCTCTTTCTGTATCTTTTCATTTTATTGATATTTTGTCCTCATTTATGAAAGCAAAAATTAAAAAAAAATCCTTCAAAGAAAATGTAAACTTTGCATCTGGTCTGTAGAGTCATACAATTTCTGGCCTCTGCTCCTTCTCATTAGGTTCCTATCTCTTGACATATTTGCTCATTCACTTATACTACCCTTCTCCTTTGACAATACCTGATTTTTTTTTTTTTTTAACTTCCATGCTTGCTTGATGTCTAGGATCCATGCTTTCTGCCTATTTCATGATTGTCTCTTTACCCAAGTTCAAGTTTTTCCATTTTTAATCAGACATTTTTCTTATGTGTGACTATGATTTCCAAAGAGAAGTAATTCCTTTAGAACAAAGATCATGCCAGTTAAATTCAGTTTGTCATTGCTGCATTCTCATGTTTAAGGGCACTTTGGATGCCCTTAAAATGTAGTCATCATGTATTTGGTGAATTAATGAAAAAAAAAAAAGGAAGTCTGACTTCTTGTTTTCTTATACCAATGTCCTGGTACTGATTGAATGCTACAGTCCACCTAAGAGCAAGAGTTCTGTATTCCAGGGTTTTGTGACACAATATTGATTCTTGATATAATAGTGATTATATAAGGAGTCTTTATTAAAAAACCTCATCGCCTGTCTCCTGCAGTATTATATGATTCAAATTTGAAATTCACAGATAACTGAATGGAGCCCATGGCTAAATGGTAAAAATGTAATTTAAATATTTAGTTAAAGTAATAATTTTAGTTAAGTGATTTAATATTACTTTGATTTAAAAAAAAAAAAGATGACTTCACATACAGTGCTTATGTATATGGCTTAGAAATTTTAACTAAAAGACATCTTATAATAAAATAATTATGTTAAGTATTATATAAAACAAAATAAACAGTTTCACACACATGCATACACCCTTACACACAAACACTAACAAAGGCAAAAGAGAAAAACTGGAAAACATCCACTGTTCATTACAGAAACCAATATAGATGTAGATCAATCCCTTGAAAGCATTTCCCTATTTGTTTCCTTTTCCTGAATTATTTTGTCCCTAATGGTCTTTAAGATATTTTCCTTTAAATGATTAATTGACTGTTTAATGTTCAATTTGATTATTATTATAATATAGCTATTTTCAATTTCTACCTGTATGCAAAAAATTTAAATTTATTTCTTTACTCAAAATAATAGTCTAAATGTTACATTTGTATATTTAATGATCTCTAAAAATTAATCACTTCATTCTCTACAGAAGTAGAGAAGATTTTTCACTGGATTCTTAAATTGAGATATTATTTTATTCTTTTATACAGCCATTCATATTCACCATTCATATTCACCATTCATATTCTTATTACAAAAGTGCTCAGATTTTTAAGAAGAAAGCAAGAAAATATAAAATATATAATAATATGCTTAATAATCAAGTAATTTTTGATAAATATTTATTTAAATTATTTAACTGTAAGATGTTTGGCCACCAGCCTCCCTTGAGGTACAGTTTCTAAGATATATGCAGGTGAAATATTACCCTAGAGTAAATCCATTAACCACTAGGTGGTAGTATATCCTTTCTTATTTTATAACAATAGTTTGGATTTCAGTTTATTCTTTTAAATTTTGAATGTGAAGAATGAAATACTTGCAAAACAAGTTTAGTACTGTTATATATTTGTATTATCTCAATTTTTATTTTGAGTTTTTCTATAAGATTTTTAAAATTTTCTATTTTGCTTCCTGATTAGGAAAGGAACTATTGATAATACAATAATTTTATTGTTCAGATAATACAGCTATAAATAAATATATTAATATTTATGGATATATGTGTCTCCTAATTTATAACAAGAAATTTAGGAATTTTCAATAGCATATATTAAAGTATATTATTTTAGATGCTTAAGTTTTATTTTATTGGAAAAAATATCTCTTTATCCAAAATTGTGAATAGAATTGTTTCATTGGAGGTACTATTCTTAATAAGAAGGTGTTCAAAATTTCAGTATTCTGAAGAGAATAGAAAGGTCAATTATGATAATTCATTTTTCCAAAGGTGATAGCATTTATTAATATTGATTAATTACTTCCCTCTGGATATTTTTCACAAACAATTCGTTGCAACAACTAAACTAGAAAAATTAATTGCATGTTGTTTTTGATATTTTCAATACTTAAGGAAATGAATCCAATGGAAAATAATCCATATTTTAGCATATATAGACATATGCTTAAAAATGTTATTTCTTGCTAGATTTACCTATCACATAGGATGACTTCATTATGGAGTGTTACAAAGAAATAAGGTATTAGAACCGTTCAAATGCTATTGCTGCAGATTGAAGTTGAGATAACATTTCTGGAAGGCTATCTTAAACCACATTGTAATAAAGATAATCATTGACATGGAGTCAAATTTCTTGAAATGTATTTCAATGTATATTTATAAAAATGTGCAATAATTTAACTATAAAATTGTTTATTCCAACACTATCAATAGTAGTGAAGAATTCGATGCTGTCTGGATATAAAACAGCATGGAATTTTAAAAATCATAAATGATTCCATTAATGAAGTTTCTATGAAATGAAAAATAGTCATTAAGCATGCATCTATAATAATTCATACAAATATCTATAGAATATTAATTTTCATGAAAAAAAAACAATATACATCTTTAGTCAAAATCCCAAATTATTATTAGATTATGGGCACATTAGATAAGAAGACATCTATATTATTCTATATAGATTTCTACATATTTTTATACATACTCTATAACATATTTTAATTATATTTTTACCTTAAAAATAAAAACATTGTACCAAAGCAAAATAACACATATTTTTGCACAGTTGTAATGGATCTACATTGTGATCCTATGTTTACTAATTTATTTATAGTGAACATACTTATATAAAAAATGAATATTATATAAAAATTTACTTTATGAAAATTTCTACAAGTAGTTATTATTCATTATGAAAATAGATGAAGTAAAAATATGAGTTTCAAGTTTGTTACCATTTATTTAATGTAGCTGTGCTGTGCTTAGTCGAGTCTGGACTGTAGCCCATCAGGCTCCTCTGTTCATGGGGATTTTCCAGGCAAAATACTGGAATGGGTTGCATGCCCTTCTCTAGGGGATCTTTCCAACCCAGGGATTGAACACAGAGATCGAACCCAGGTCTCCCGCATTGCAGGTGAATTCTTTACAATCTGAGCCACCAGGGATTTAACTATATAAATAATGTGTTCATTGAATACTAGTTGTAAAACAGCTTCACATGTGTGAAGCATGACGTATGTGATCATTGTGATAACTTGTCAGGCCTCATGTAAGAAGATAGCAAAAAGGCAGCATTCTGCAAGCCAGGAAAGGAGGCTCATCAGACACTGAATCAGCCAGCACTGTGATCTTTGACTTCTGAAACTTCATAACCATGAGAAGAAATGTTTTGTTGTTTAAGCCACCTAGTCTATAGTATTTTGTTACCACAGCCAGAGCTGACTAAGATACTTTCTTATATAACTGAAGCTTTGTACCTGTAGAACAGCAAGTCCATATTCTCCCTTTTCCAACCCCTGCAACCACTGTTCAACTGTGTGTTTTAATTTAGCTTATTAGTATTCATAAATGTTTATATTTTAGTTGAGATATATTGTTAATTTTGTCTCTATATAGTTTGCTTTCTGGGTTTCAATCATAAACGGCATATTTTAAAAATTTTAAATGTTCAATCATTTGATACTGAAATATAGAAATAGAACTGATATGAATTATTGGCCTTGTATTTTGCAAAATACTAAGCTTATTAGTTCTTTATGTTTTTGTAGCTTTAAAGAATCGTTTTCAGTGTAAATAATCCTGCTCTCTGCAAATGAAGGCAGTTTTGTTTCTTTGTTTTCAATCTTCTCTTCTTTTATACTTATTTTTCTTATTTTATGGCACTGGCTGGAATATCCAGTACAACATTGAACAGAATGGACATCCTGGTCATCTTCCCAGTGTAGGAGAAAGTGATCCTATCACTCATGATTAATGACAATTTGTGTTCTTATAGGTCTGCTGGCAATATATGCTCTCCATTTGATCTATCTGAAAAATTTTAAGTGCTTACATTTTTGAAAAATATGTGTCTGGGTACAGAATTAGATATTGACAGTGGTTTTCTTGAACATTACAAAAGGATCAGTGCATTCTCTTTTCACCCATATCATTTCAGATAAGAATCATGCTTTTATTCTTGTATTTTTCTGTACATAAGGGGTTTTTCACCTCTGGCTGTTTTAAGATTTTCTTTTTTGGTATTGACTTTCAGTAATTTGATACTTTATTCTTTGGTGTGGTGTTCTGTATGTTTATCTTGGTCTGAATTTGTTGAGGTTCCTGAGTCTTTCCGCTTAGACTTGTCATAAAATTTAATGTTTTTTCCAGTGGTCATGTAAGGATGTGAGAGTTGGACTGTGAAGAAAGTTGAGCACTGAAGAATTGATACTTTGGAACTGTGGTGTTGGAGAAGACTCTTTAGAGTGCCTTGGACTGGAAGGAGATCCAACCAGTCCATTCGGAAGGAGATCAGCCGCGGGATTTCTTTGGAAGGAATGATGCTAAAGCTGAACATCCAGTACTTTGTCCACCTCATGTGAAGAGTTGACTCATTGGAAAAGACTCTGATGCTGGGAGGGATTGGGGGCAGGAGGAGAAGGGGACGACAGACGATGGGATGGCAGGATGGCATCACTGACTCTATGGAGGTGAGTCTGAGTTAACTCCAGGAGTTGGTGATGGACAGAGAGACCTGGTGTGCTGCGATTCATGGCGTCGCACAAAGTCAGACATGACTGAGTGACTGAACTGAACTGAAAATTTAAAAACTGTTCAGGTATTTTTGTTTCACTATTTGTGTATACCCTTCTCTTTCTTGTATTCAAGTAATGTATATATTTGAATGCTTAATATTGTTCTAGGTTTTAAAGAGAGTCTGGTTAATTTTTCAGTGAATATGTATATTCACTTATGTCATCGTTTTTCTTTTTTTTTTCTTGTGCTTTATTTTATACATTTTATGTTTTCTATTTAAAAAATATTTTCTTCAATAGTACCTGAAGTGCTGTTAAATTTCAGGTGTACTATTTTCTTTTAGAATTTATTTTTGGAGATTCTTATATCCTTCTTTTCTCTTCCATTAAATTCATTTATTATTTTTATCATTTCTGTTTATGTTCCTATTGACTATTTTTTCTCCTGATTTTGTATCATAGTTCTCTGCTTATTTATTTTTTGCATTATCAGATATATACATTGTACAGTGTTGAGTGCTGGATTTTGTGATATTCTTTAATCTTCAAATCTATTCTGACAAAATGCTTGAAGATCAGTTTGAACTTTTAAATGTATATTTGTAAGCTCTCTTATAATAGGTGTAGAACAGATTAGGCTCTTAAGTTAATTAACTACACTTCTTAGGTATGGATTTTTGGGAATCTCTGATGAATGTGTTATTATTTAAAAGGGGTCTTTCCTATCTTTTTGTGATCTCTTGTAATTTTCTGACTTGACATTACCTAGTAATTTTTCTTTTCCTGGAATATGTGCTTCCCAGGCCTCAGGGTACATAATCAGATTGATAGTAAACTAAAATCTCCAAGGTGACTCACTCGATGTCTGGAATTACTTTCTGGGAATTATCTGAATCCAGTAGCTCAACTCTATAAATTATAGTTCCATTGTGCTTTTCAACTCTGATACCTGTTTTATCAATGGAGTGAAATTAGTGGTCCCTGTTTTGCTGGCTCCCTTCCTGGACTGGAGTACATATACATATATATATAGGAAAAGGAGTATGTCAAGGCTGTATGTCACCATGCTTATTTAAATTATATGCAGAGTACATTATGAGAAACACTGGGCTAGAAGAAGGACAACCTGGAATCAAGATTGCTGGGAGAAATATCGATAACCTCAGATATGCAGATGACACCACCCTTATGGCAGAAAGTGAAGAGGAACTAAAAAGCCTCCTGATAAAAGTGAAAGAGGAGAGTGAAAAAGTTGGCTTAAAGCTCTTGATGAAAGTGAAAGAGGATAGTGAAAAAGTTGGCTTAAATGAAGATCATAGCATCTGGTCCCATCACTTCATGGGAATTAGATGGGGAAACAGTGGAAACTGTCAGACTGTACTTTTAGGGGCTCCAAAATCACTGCAGATGGTGACTTCAGCCGTGAAATTAAAAGATGCTTACTCCTTGGAAGGAAAGTTATGACCAACCTAGATAGCATATTCAAAAGCAGAGACATTTCTTTGCCAACAGAGGTCCGTCTAGTCAAGGCTATAGTTTTTCCTGTGGTCATGTATGGATGTGAGAGTTGGACTGTGCAGAAAGCTGAGTGCTGAAGAAATGATGCTTTTGAATTGTGATGTTAGAGAAGACTCTTGAGAGTCCCTTGGACTGCATAGAGATCCAATGAGTCCATCCAAAAGGAAATCAGTCCTCGGTGTGCATTGGAAGGAATGATACTAAAGCTGAAACTCCAGTACTTTGGCCACCTCATGTGAAGAGCTGACTCATTGGAAAAAACTCTGATGCTGGGAAGGATTGGGGGCAGGAGGAGAAGGGGACAACAGAGGATGAGATGGCTGGATGGCATCATTGACTCGATGGACATGAGTTTGAGTGAACTCCAGGAGTTGGTGATGGACAGGGAGGCCTGGCGTGCTGCAATTCATGGGTTCAGACATGACTGAGAGACTGAACTGAACTGAACTGAACTGATACATACATATATAACGTACAGTCCTTATGACAACCTTCTGCAGTATTCTTGCCTGGGAAATCCCATGGACCAAGGAGCTTGTGGGCTACATTGCATAGGGTTATAAAGAGTTGGATGGAACTGAGCACGCACATATATTTCATATAGCCAGAAGACCTGGATGATGGTAAGAGTCACCTGATTGTTTTCCTTTCTCTACCTGCTGCCTTTTGTTCAACATCAAATATATGTTTTCTGTACTTTGTCCATCTTTATACTTGTTGATTTTGTGTGGGCAGAATAGGGACAGTGTTACTCTCTTATGCATAAAAGCAGTGCCAGGAAGCAATGTTCCTTGACTAGTATTCTATTTCTTCATGGTCTAAACTTTCTGAGTAAAAATCTGAAGCAACCAAGAAATGAGCAAGTTAGCTTGGATGTTAGAGATCATGTATTCTCTCTAGTGGTTTAGAGTTTTATCTCCCCAAGTGGTAATGAATTTAGAGATTTTCACCTCTTAGACACAGAAAGATTTTTTTTTTTAATCTTAGAAAGATAAGGTCTCTTTCTTCCTGAGGGGAAGAAGGAAGTTGTGTAAGCTTGCCCTAAGTAAGCTTTAAGATTCATAATTTTAGAATTTCTCTACCTTGAGGCAAACCCACATTTTGCATGAATAAGTGGCATCTGAGTCACACTGTGTTTTCCCATGAGGAACCTGGTGCACGTGAAACAGTCACTAAGATCTTATTCAAGTAAAGAGGTGGTCTGCTTTTGATCCAGAAAGCTTATGTTTACTGTCAAGGAAAAAAAAAAAATTAAAAACTTCGAGCAAATATCACCATAATGTTTTAATAAATGATGCCCTCAACTTCAAACTACAGTTTTGATACCAGTAATATAGTTAGATAGCATCATTAAGCATGCTGTGAAAGTGTTGCACTCAAAATATCAGCAAATTTGGAAAACTCAGCAGTGGCCACAAGACCGGAAAAGGTCAGTTTTCATTCCAATCCCAAAGAAAGGCAATGCCAAAGAATACTCAAGCTACCACACAATTGCTCTCATCTCATATGCTAGCAAAGTAATGCTCAAAATTCTCCAAGCCAGGCTTCAACAGTACTTGAACTGTGAACTTCCAGATGTTCAAGCTGAATTTAGAAAAGGCAGAGGAACCAGAGATCAAATTGCCAACATCCATTGGATCATCGCAAAAGCAAGAGAGTTCCAGAAAAATATCTACTTATCCTTTATTGACTATGTCTGTGGATTTGACTGTGTGATTACAACAAACTGTTGAAAATTCTTCAAGAAATGGGAATACCAGACCATCTGACCCGCCTCTTGAGAAATCTGTATGCAAGTCAAGAAGCAACAGTTAGAACCGGACCTGGAACAACCAACTGGTTCGAAATCAGGAAAGGAATATGTCAAGGCTGCATATTGTCACCCTGCTTACTTAACTTGTATGCAGAGTACATCATGGGTAATGCTGGACTGGATGAAGCACAAGCTGCAATCAAGATTGCCAGGAAAAATATCAAAAACCTCATATATACAGATGACACCACCTTTATGACAGAAAGCAAAGAAGAACTAAAGAGTTGCTGAAAGTGAAAGAGGAGAGTGAAAAAGTCGGTTTAAAACTCATCATTCAGAAGACCAAGTTCATGGCATCTGGTCTCATCACTCCATGGCAAATAGATGGGGAAACAGTGTCAGACTTTATTTTTGGGGCTCAAACATCACTGCAGATGGTGACTGAAGCCAAATTAAAAGACACTTGCTCCTTGGAAGAAAAGTTATGACCAACCTAGACACCATATTAAAAAGCAGAGATGTCACTTTGCCCACAAAGGTCTGCCTAGTCAAAGCTTTGGTATTTCCAGTAGTCATGTATGGGTGTAAGAGTTGGACTATACAGAAATCTGAACACTGAAGAATTGATGCTTTTGAACTGTGGTGTTGGAGAAGAGTCTTGAGAGTCCCTTGGCAGCAAGGAGATCCAACCAGTCCATCTTAAAGGACATCAGTCTTTGGGTATTCATTGGAAGGATTGATGCTGAAGCTGAAACTCCAATACTTTGCCACCTCATGCAAATAGTTGACTCATTGGAAAAGACTCTGATGCTGGGAAAGATTGATGGCAGGAGGAGAAGGGGATGACAGAGAATGAGATGGTTGGATGGCATCACTGACTCAATGGACATGGGTTTGAGTAAACTCCGGGAGTTGGTGATGGACAGGGAGGCCTGGTGTGCTGCAGTCCATGAGGTTGAAAAGAGTCAGACACAACTGGGCAACTGAACTGAAGTGAAGCATCATTAAGGAAATACAGTTAGCTATATTTAAAGGAGAAATTATACAGTTGACGATCAGGTACAATACCAAAGATTCATAGTATAGTTCAAGATGGTAGTTGCTACAATTTAGAATCCATGGGTCTATCTTTATGTTATTGCAATTACTGACTTATTTTTTTACTTCAAGATTCATGAGCTTTTTTCAAAAATCTTTGTAGCCTTATATTAGTTATTAAATAATTTCTGCGATCATGGATTATATATGAACAGTAGCTAATCACTAGCAAAGGAAGTATATTCTTTACATTTATATTTTTGAATAAACTTTATAACCTCTTGAATCGCTGTTTGTGATGTATGTGAAACAGTATCTGACTGCAAAGTCAGACTGCAAAAAAAAGTGATGCATTGTTTTTTAAATAGTCTTTGTTGCCCCAAGAAGAACACTTTCCCCTCCAGCTTTGTGGCTTCCCTGGTGGCTCAGAGGTTAAAGGGTCTGCCTGCAATGCGGGAGACCTGGGCGTCTGCCTGCAATGCGGGAGACCTGGGCGTCTGCCTGCAATGCAGGAGACCTGGGTTCGATTCCTGGGTCGGGAAGATCCCCTGGAGAAGGAAATGGCAACCCACTCCAGTATTCCTGCCTGAAGAATCCCATGGACGGAGGAGCCTGGAGAGCTACAATCCACGGGGTCTCAAAGAATCGGATACGACTGAGCGACTTCACTTCATTTCAACTGGTATTAAAATGACTGCATATAATTAACATACACAATATGGTGATTTGGGAAATATATGTACACATATAATCATCACCACATTCTAGGTAATACACATGTCTGTCACTTCCAAATGTTTCCCTTTGTCTTCATGTGGTTGTTTATTTCCTCCATTCCACACCCAAGAAAGATATTTTGGACATAACAAGTAGCTATGACTTCTACATATAATAACAATTTAAGAACTATTTCCCAAAATAAATGCTCTAGAGGTGATATTGGATCTTAGCATGGCTATGATTAATGAAGTTGTAAATTCAGTTTCTTATGGGGGTTTTGTCTCATGTATGTTGAGACATACAGATTCTTTTAATTCAGATTCTCATGTATGTTGGAGGGCCCTGGCTATTAGAACTCTCATAAATAAATGAGAGTTTCATTCTCTAATATTTAAACATTCACAAATATGTGAAAGATTTATTTATTATATAATTTTATAGATTATTATAAGTAAATTAATTTATTTAAACTTTATTAAAAATTTACCTTCCAATAAGATTATTATATTATTTAAAATCAATAAAAGTACTATCTAAACCTTAATTGTTTGTAAGTTAGACAATTTGTATGTTTCTCTCCTATTAAGACGTTTACATTCTGAAACGTAGTTTTTTGTTGTTATTATTGTTCAGGTTCTAAGTTGTATCTGACTTTTACAACTTCATTGACTGTATAACTCACCAGGCTCCTCTGTCCATGGAATTTCCCAGGCAAGAATAACCCACTGGAGTGATTGCCATTTCATTCTCCAGGGGATCTAACCAATTCATGGATTGAACCTGCATCTCCTGCTTTGCAGTCAGATTCTTTACCACTGAGGCACCTGGAAAACCTGTAAGTTAGTTTAAAACTCAAATCATCTATTATTATCCTTGCTACATTAAAATCACAGCTCTACCCCTCTTATATTATTGACAATGCTAAATTGTGAAGGGGCAAAAATAATCTTGAAATATAATTGTTACCTCTCACAGACATTTTGCACATAGTAGATATCAAAAATTATTATAATTGATTGAATGAGAAAAAAATTCCTGATATTTTCTAGGCATCTATCACTAGAACATGCCACAATTTTTCATTGGTGCTTGAATTATCCACACTGATATTGCTCTGAGATGGATGCCCTTGCAGTAGTGATGAATTACCAGAATGGTCATGGCCAAGCATCCTGATCTCCACAGGCAAAACCGTCACAATGTGTCTTCAAGGACATCACTGATTTTCAGGAATGAATGTTAACTGCAGCCTCACCAATTCTCTTTCCTGAGCAGCCTAACCTTTCAGTATCTAATAGTCTGCCTTCTGTCACTGACAGTTTTCTTATAGCCTTCATTCATTTAAAGCTTCCTCAAGCTTTTTAAGTGTCTGTTTTTCAAAGACATCTGATTACCCCCTTAAAACTTCATTCTATTTTCTGTCATGCTTTGTCTTATTGCTAAAAGTGCTGAGGTTGTTAGTAATTCATAGCAAAGTACATATGGAAACAAGATAAGTGTTGTATGGGAAATTCATTTGGTGATTCTGAAATCTTGTTATATAAATTCACTTGATGTTATATTTTACTAAAACCTAAAGGAAAAGCCCAAAGGATCGTAGAATTTAACAATGGGATTAGGATTATACTTAAATATTAATTTCATTACCATTAGTTCATTCATTTTGGGGTTCCCTGGTGGAACAGACGATAAAGAATCTGCCTGTCATGCAGGAGACCCAGGTTCAATCCCAGGGTTGGGAAGATCCCCTGGAGAAGGGAATGGCAACCCACTCAAGTACTCTTGCTAGGAGAATTCCATGGCATTCATTCATCTAATGAATGAATTAATTAAGTTCATTCATTTAATTACCCTCAGCTCACCAAATAAGTAATTTTTAATAGCTTTGGGCTTTCTATCATAAAATAGGATTATTTACAATAAAAGTCTACTAAAAACCAGATTACTATATGACCGTAATTTATCTATTTTTTATGGCAGCTATGAAAATTTAAATGAAATAGTTCATTATTTCTCTTGTTCACTGTTTTTCTCTAAATAACTTCAAATATCTCTGCAATAGATCAGGTTGCTTTCATGGCTCAGTCAGTACTGAAACAACTTGATTTATTGTTTCATGAATCAATTATTTATTCCAGTTTTTAAAATCTCCCATGTCCCCAAATTTCCAGTGCAAAATAAAAATGACAAAGAAATTGTTTTTGACTATTTAGAAAGAAGGACTTACTGGTCTTACTGTTGTATTTTCTGTAATTTCCAAAGGTATGATATAGTAGACTATATTTTATGACTAATCTTGTGGTTCTTCACATATTCGTTCAATATATTTTTCAATAAATTGAGATATATTCATTCAACATATTTTTCTTGCAACTAATAACAGAATATTAAAATATCTGCTCTATTCAAATACATATCCCAGGAGAATAACAAAAGGAAAAGTGTGTATAGTGCTCTTTTCTTTGCCAAACTTTGAAGAGAAGCATAACCATCATAAAAGGAGGAAGTGGTAACAGATGCCCTACAGAAGTTGAAAAAGAGCAGAGTATAGAGTATGAGACATATGCATATGTGGATAAAACAGTCCCATGATCTTTTCTTACTCCTTTTCAACAGAGACTATTAGCACAAAGATTTTCAAGGTGGTCTGTGCTCCCATATGTTCACAGAAATCTATTCTAGTTAAATGAAGATATCAGGATACATATATACCCCAAATGTAATCTCATAAGTAATGGGACAAAGAAAAATCTCATATGCTATTCTACTTTACTGAAACATTAGAGATACTGATGATTCAATAACAGTTTGAATATTTTGCTTTGTCTTACCATTTTATTTTTTTTTATTTTTTTTAATCCATTTGTTGTATTTTAAAATTACATCTTTTGTGGGAGCCTCCAGGTAGAAGCATAATTGAATCATTGTTCATGAGGATATATTCTTAAAATATAACAGCAGTAATATTAACAAATAAAACCAAGTCACTAAACCAATGTATTTTATACCATTTTAAAATTCACTCTAGTCTTTCGTTGTAACAATATATGTAGATTACAACATATATGTGAAAGAACCATTGATAACATTTAGAAAAGTGTTTAATAATATGTTTAGCATATCATCTTGTGGCTAGATTACTTTATATATAGAATTTGGGCACAAAAGCATTTCTTGCATACAAAAGGCATTCAATAACCACATATTAGATTAAAGAAGGGTTTAAGAGAGAATTGTTTACTCATAGGGCTTCCCCTGTGGCACAGCTGGTACAAAATCTGCCTGCAGTGCGGCAGACCTGGGTTTGATCCCTGGGTAGGGAAGATCCCCTGGAGAAGGGAAAGGCTACCACACTAGTATTCTGACCTGGAGAATTCCATGGACAGTCCATGGGGTCTCAAACTCAGACATGACTTTGTGTTTACTCCCCTTTGTTTACTCATAACAAGGGGAAATAACAGATAAGCTCCTTTCTAAGAAAGAGGAGACCCAAGGAGGTATTCAGCTCTAAGGTCATGATTAAGGAATAAAGTTCCATTAAAAACAATAAGGAAACAACTGGATTGTTAATGAATGTTAGTCTTTAACTTTGGATTGCTATGACAGAGTATACAATTGTCTCCATATCCAAAAGTGATTGTGTTTAGGATCCCGAGCATGTATCAAAACCTGTAGATGCTCAAGTTCCTTATATAAAAAGATATAATATTTGTATATAATTTGGAAAACTCAGCAGTGGCCACAGGACTGGAAAAGGTCAGTTTTATTCTAATCCCAAAGAAAGGCAATGCCAAAGAATGCTCAAACTACCACACAATTGCACTCATCTCACATGCTAGTAAAGTAATGCACAAAATTCTCCATGCCAGGCTTCAGCAATACATGAACCATGAACTTCCTGATGTTCAAACTGGTTTTAGAAAAGGCAGAGGAACCAGAGATCAAATTGCAAACATCTGATGGATCATGGAAAAAGCAACAGAGTTCCAGAAAAACATCTATTTCTGCTTTATTGACTATGCCAAAGCCTTTGACTGTGTGGATCACAATAAACTGTGGAAGATGTTTCAAGAGATGGGAATACTAGACCACCTGACCTGCCTCTTGAGAAATCTGTATGCAGGTCAGGAAGCAACAGTTAGAACGGGACATGGAACACCACACTGGTTCCAATAGGAAAAACAGCATGTCAAGTACATCATGAGAAACGCTGGACTGGAAAACACGAGCTGGAATCAAGATTGCTGGGAGAAATATAAATAACCTCAGATATGCAGATGACACCACCCTCATGGAAGGAAGTGAAGAGGAACTAAAAAGACTCTTGATGAAAGTAAAAGAGGAGAGTGAAAAAGTTGGCTTACAGCTCAACAGTCAGAAAACGAAGATCATGGCATCTGGTCCCATCACTTCATGGGGAATAGATGGGGAAACAGTGGAAACAATGCTAGACTTTATTTTGGGGGGCTCCAAAATCACTGCAGATGGTGATTGCAGCCATGAAATTAAAAGACACTTACTCCTTGGAAGAAAATTTATGACTAACCTAGATAGCATATTCAAAAGCAGAGACATTACTTTGCCGACTAAGGTCCATCTAGTTAAGGCTATGGTTTTTCCTGTGGTCATGTATAGATGTGAGAGTTGGACTGTGAAGAAGGCTGAGCGCCGAAAAATTGATGCTTTTGAACTGTGGTGCTGGAGAAGACTCTTGAGAGTCCCATGGACTGCAAGGAGATCCAACCAGTCCATTCTGAAGGAGATCAACCCTGGGATCTCTTTGGAAGGAATGATGCTGAAGCTGAAACTCCAGTACTTTGGCCATCTCATGCGAAGAGTTGACTCATTGGAAAAGACTTTTATGCTGGGAGGGATTGGGGGCAGGAGGAGAAGGGGACAACAGAGAATGAGATGGCTGGATGGCATCACTGACTCGATGGAGGTGAGTCTGGGTGAACTCCGAAGTTGGTGATGGACAGGGAGGCCTGGCGTGCTGCGATTCATGGGGTCGCAAAGAGTCGGACACGACTGAGTGACTGAACTGAACTGAACTGAACTGATGTGTATGCTTCAATATATTTTAAATCATCTCTAGATTATCTATAATATCTAATATAATGTAAATGTTATATAAGTAGTTGCCAGAATGCAGTAATTAATGTTTTGCTTTTGGGAACTTAGTGGAAAAAAAATTTGGGGGAAACTTTATGATTTGTAGTTCATCTTGTCCTGGATGTGGAACCTGCTGATGCAGAGAGCCAACTGTAATTTCAATGTCCCCCAGTCATGGCACAATTTCAGTCCCATGAGGTTTTTACTAAATATATATAAACAGCACATTGAAGGCTCAAGACAGGTAAAGAAGACAAGAGAAATCTCCTGAGGTATTGCAAGCCTTTAGCATTGACAAGGCTGTTGCAGAGAAAGAGAGTGCAGAAACATCAGCTTTTGGTGCATGGATTTTTGTTAGTATATTGCGATCCCCACAGAAGACTGGAAATGGAAGCTGAAGATGGAAACATAGTGAATACCACAGTTTAAACAAAATCTCATAGGTTCACTGTAAAGCAGAAGGACATATGCTACAGAATAAAAAGCTGGTATATGTATTGTAAAACATACAGACATCTACAAAGTCAATTAGTTTTGGATGTCAGGTCATTTCAGTCGCTCAGTCGTGTCTGACTCTTTGCAACCCCATGAACCGCAGCATGCCAGGCCTCCCTTTCCATCACCAACTCCCGGACTCGACCCAAACCCGTGTCTATTGAGTCAATGATTATATCCAACCATC